>NC_085090.1:3124228-3201728 GCF_963422355.1 Corticium candelabrum
GCTAATACCTAAATCAAAACAACCGTACAATAAATACCACTGACAATTTTAAACATCTACGCAGATATTGCAAGCACTCACACTTGCAGATATAGGCAGAAATACAAAGACATAAAACACAAGTATGTTCATAGTACAAGGACATACACACACACGCACACACACACACACACACACACACACACACACACACACACACACAAACAAACACAAATACACTTTATACAAACGTAGCCTAACATAAAACCTAAATATCAGAAGCAACCTCATTTAGGCTACGCCCCAAGATGTCAAGACTCGTCCCAGCTGTTAACAGCTGCATGCCCCCCCCCCGCATGCAATCCATCAAGAAACTTTGAGCCTGCGAAAGTATTCTTCTGGATCCTAGCCGAATACTCAAAATTAGCAGCCGCATGTGAAGCCAATTAGCAGCTGCCTGTTGTTGCTACACATGCAAAGAGATAGTGTCTCGCCTCGGTAAAGATCAATCCACAAAGAAGAAAATGAGTTCCAAATTAAAGAACAGAAAAAGTACATTAAAACCTCAATACTCAGACTGCAACATTGCATGACAAGTCCTTTTTGCAGATCATGAACAATAAACGCATTTTAGCGTATAGTGTTTACTGTGGAGAAACGCTTCACGATTCATCAAAGACAATTTCTACGGAAGTGCAACTGATCAGCTGTTAAGTGATTTAAAGGAACACAAAATATGTTTTCTTGCTGGATGAGAGGTAACATGGAATGGAATAAGACAACTAGAATTGAAACTTAAGAAAATAAGGCGTGCATATGGTTGTAATTCATCAAGACAGGCATGGCTGTATAGTAGAGATCTGCTATTGTAAAACTATCATACACATCCAAGTTATGTTAAACATGGTCAAGCAGGGTTCCAACTTGCTAAACATGCATTGGTTGAAACTTTGCATAACTTTGCATTGGCTACAGTCTTCAGGAAACAGTTTTACAGTGTTGTTGACCGAATAAAGTAATACAAATGTAGCAGTAAAGAATTTTCGGAATTTTTTAGATTTGTTTGAAGATTGCACAGTTGGCATTCGTGTGTCTTCTATTGCTGACCTGCGAAGATTTTCCATTTAGGAGGCCACCTTTATATCTCTGCCATGGCTGGAAATGTTCAGACTGTAATACTGAGACAATTTTCTGGCCCTTGTGAGCCATTGTATGTATAGCTAAAGAGCAATTCTGTATACTGCAATCATTTTCTGGTGTGATACGGTATCAGAGTTTACATTTCTAGTTAGCTAAAGCTCTTAGTTTATAATTTTACGGCTACAGACCTTTCTTTTCATGCATGTAGCTAGAGACTTATTTATGTAATTCATCAAATTGCAGAATTCTTGGAGCTATCATGAGTCAGTCGACAACATTACCTAACATAACAAACTGTACCTGCACTGTCTAATACACTTGAAAAATTGATCATTAATAACCAACGAGGTTTGTTGTTATCAAGTCCTATACTACCTGGCTTTCATGTCAAGCTGCAAAAACCGATACAAAACAATAAACACTCGCATAATATTCTACGCGTTTCACATTACTTAAATGTTTCATTCATGTATTACTTTTGCGGTGCATATTATATCTAAGACATGCGTTCAAACCTGCATCCGCGTTCATGTGATATGCATTTCCAATAGGAATTTTACGCTCAAGAGCAAACGAAAACAAGAAAAAAATTTTTCTTAATCAAGGGATTCAATATTCCCTAAACTTATTCGAAATACGTCATTTTTAATGGAATTAAGTGGTATTCTGTAAGAGCTAGCGCGTTCTATACCCTGCTTAGCAGGTCTTGCTTCTTCATGAAACAATTATATTTTTCTGAAATTTATTGGTTTTTAGTAGTGGAGAAACAGAATAGGAGAAAAGTGATTTCATAAAACCAGCTTATACGCTAAATATGCTTCTGTATTGGAAAGTTTGTATAGTCATATTTGTTGATGTGGTGACATGACAGTTACATTATAGTGTTAAGTGACAATGTCTTACGTTACATTGCAAATCAAACAATTCATAAAGAAACAAATTTAAAAAATTAATAAGTAAATAAATAAGTAAATAAATAAATTATTGTACGGCTATTATTCATCATCAAGATCTAGGAAAATTATAATCGTAAAATAATATAAACATTGTCAAGCGGATGTGGAGTAGTAACAAACAGATCAAATTACTTAATACGTGTTTGCATTCAATTGTTCCTATTTGCCTAGCCTCGCAAGCCAGGCTCTTCCGCGCAGTCGCTGAGCTAACCGCACGTGAATCACACGAGGAGGAGGAGCTTTTACCGGAATTGCTCCAGCGCGGGAAGAGCCTGGTCGCTTTCGAGAACGTCATGGTAACGTGGGACCCCCGATCCGGTTTCATAGCTTGATAAAGCTAATTTTATTAGGTAAGCATGTAGGTATGAAAGTTGAGAACACGCGACATCGCTTCACGCACTTGCTTGTTTTGCACGAAGTACGTAGTTGACATCATCGTTCGCTTCTAGTACGTATGTAGACAGCTCAGCCATGTAATATTTTGCAGTGTCACGACTCCATTTCAGCATTCAGTTTCGCCAACAGCCCACCGCCGAATCTAGATCTGCAGAGCGGTAGTTTGAGAAATGAACTCATTGTACGCGGTTAGTGTATATAAGTAGCAGTCAGAGTCCATGCATTGAAACAAGTCGTACGTCGTACACGTGCAACTACGAGTCAACTCTACACTTCCTGAACATGGTAGGTCCACTGCACCGCTGTTTTCCCATGCCTAGATGTTTCCAGTTCACCGTGAGGAGAGTCAATATCGTACAAAAGTGCTGCTTGCTGAGTCGAAAGTACCGTCACATAGACTGCGTTAGCAATACAGGCAAATCTGATCATGACGTTGGAGAGGTCAACAAGCTCTAGGCCACTGTTTTCATGAACCATTCAGTGAAACTGAGCCGGCAGTTTTCACACCATTTCCCCCACAGGCTATAGATGTCAGAGTAGACGAGCAAGAGTGGTGAACACTTCTACGTCGGTTTCAATTCGCGCAAACCTGCAGATGAGTTCAGTAGAAAGAAACGTTCTGGAGAGTGTAGGTTCAGCAGACCAGTCCCATGTAGGCCATTCCTACGCTCATTATTCACCAGCACTTTGTCCATCAACAACTTCACTGGATTTCGTGTTCACGCGCTCTCCGCGGAGGGCTACCTCTCTGCTTCGTGTATCAGGGAAATTACAGTAACGAGCTCTTTAGGAAATCGATTTAGCCTTATGTACGCTATGAAACCGGATCGGGGGTTCCACGTCACTATGACGTTCTGGAGAGCGACCAGGCTCTTCTCGCGCTGGAGCAATTTCGGTAAAAGCTCCTCCTCCTCGTGTGATTCGCGTGTTGTTAGCTCAGCGACTGCGCGGAAGAGCCTGGCTTGCGAGGCTACTATTAGCCCATTTGTCTGTTTATTTGTTAGTGTATTTGTTTGTTGATCTGTTTGTGCTCTTGTTATTTAATATGTCTGTCCGTCCGTCCGTCTGTCCATTTGTGCGTCTGTCTGTCTGTTTCTCTGTCCGCCTGTCCGTCTGTCCGTCTGTCCGTCTGTCCGTCTCTCTGTCTATCTGTCAATACAAATATTTCTTATACAAGATATTATTATAGTCTAAGCTAAAAATCAACAAGTTTTAAGAGATCTAGAACCAAAGGGGTTCCTATGTTCGACTAAGAGTAAAACAGTTATAAGTTAAAAAACTTTCTAATGGCACCAACTGAGTCACCATTATACTGGACTCTGCTCATCTTCTGCAGTAACACTTTTGCATTGCAGTGTTGCATCGCAATTGAGAATCGCGTTCTTTAGTAGTTCTTAAACTTGTCCTGTTTGCGCTCAGTTGTCCATGTTGCTATTGATGAAAGCTGGTTGAATTATTTAGCTGGTTGAATTATTTTTGGGCCTCTTGCCCCAACCCACCGAAGTGCTTAATCACCAGAAGAATGAAATTCAGTGTAGTTGCACAACGACTTGGCGTTTTGACGTATTAGTCATTTTTCAGCTTTTCTCTACCAGTTGCTGCTATCCCATCGTCCAGGAATGTCTTTGAAAGAGCTTAAAGTGCCCATTAATGTGCCAAAGAGATGTCTAACTCCACTTCTTTACAGGAGTCGCGATATGTCAGGTCTGATGTCACAACCTTGAAAATGTTGTTTTGGTTCAATCATGTCTTCAAAATGCATCTAGCTGAGGCACTCAGTTTACATTCGAACTATTGTGTTGTGAGTCCAGACACGGCCACCACCATACTTACATTTGATGAGGTTGTACCCATCCCCATCAAGTGGTTTCCCGCAGTCACATTGATTATTTGTTTGGCAATTGGCATGTGGATACCCAACCTCTTGTAGGCCGCAAAGTAAAACTGTTTTGGTTCTAGTGCGAACTTACATGAACTAGGTATGGCATGGAGCTAAGCGCCTGAACCTTTCTCTTGGAGGGATCTGGGTCCGTCAGTCGGCCCGTCCTTCTGTCCGTCTGTCCGTTTGTCCCTCTGTCTGTCTGTCTGTCGTTTTGTCTTTCTGTCTGTCTGTCTGTCGGTCTGTCTGTCCGTCTCTTTGTTAATACACATATTTCAAGCATCAAGCTATAATGCAGATCAGCAAAAGGCATAAAATTAAAGATTGAAAGCTACATGAAAATACACATAGGTCCACATAGCAGCTAAAAAATTATGCTACTACCCAACTTTCAGCGTACTAATGGCTGAAAAACTGGGTGCTACTAGGGTCCAGATTCAATTTTTCAGTTTCGCAGAGTGCCAACGCTTTTATTTTGATGAAGCTGGCATTACATCTTTGCAGTTGGATTGCACACCTTTTTCTCCAAACATCTACGTCTTTTGTATGATTGAGTCAACCAAATTCATGTGAAGACTGCTCTGCCAACTTTTCAAGAAACTTTCTCGCGTCTTTGCGCCATTTTTCGTATTGCTCGAACACCAAACGAATCAGGGAACCAGTCGTGCCACCATGAAGTCTATCTTTCTTTATCTGGAGGTTATCTCTTTTCTCGCCGTTTGGCTGCTGTTCGTTCCATCAATCTCAGTTGACTTGGGGATGTTATTAGCACCAAGGGTGAGCTACTGCACTATTCAATTCGACATTAGCCTCTGAATCTGAGTCAAACACTACAAGATCGGGTCTACAATCAGAGCTAGAATAAAGATGTCTTGTTTCTCGCTTGAAGTGTGCATGTACGTCTCAAAGGCAAACTCCCCAAGTAGCAACAAGGGTGTCATGGGACCAAACTGGCCTTCCGCCGGTTTTGCAGGTCAGCAGGTGATAACCACAATTGTCCAGATGAGCGCCACAGTCACATGATTCAGACCAATCAGACAAATGAATGGGCATTCCCAGACGAAGAACAATCGCCAGACGAAAACCGTAAGTAGAGAGTGCGAACTCTTGATCGGTAGATGAGGCAGACAACAAGTCACCAGCTCTCTAAAAATATAAAGGTTGGAATTTACTAAGATATACAAGTTAATTGTACTTTATAGATTTTTCCATTTGGAATATGCTGGTATGCAGAATTTTGTTGTAATAAAGAACAATGATAACTAGTTTTTGTACTGTATGTGCTGTTATTGATTGCACCCATGTAGATAGAATCGTACCCAGTTCTCCTCCTTGCACGTGTCGACGTGTTTTGCCACGTGCTCATTTGTTCTACTCGCCAAGAGAAGGACTGAAAACATATAATGTCATGTGAACAATTCTTTATTAGTTTAATTAGAAACCGATCCTATAAATTGTTGCCACCTGCACTGATAATATGGTGTCGAGAAATTCGTCTCACGAGAGTACTACGCTAAACGTCGCCAGCCAACACAAAAACACACAAAGCATTACGCTCTTTCTAGGGACTGCTCAGAAATTAGAGTTACAAAGTAGATCGCTTTCGTTGCAACGAACAAAATCCTCGCTTCAGGAACATTGAAGCTTCACTAGCTAGCGGTAGCGAATGCACTGTGTACGCGCTCCTGTCGTCTATTGGCTGCCATTCACTTCGTACTGAGCAGCTAGAGACATCTCTACCAATTCCGGTTGGAGAAGACGTCATTGTCAAAATGTCCACTGCCACCCTTGTAAGTGTTGGCAGCCGAACCATTGAGTGCAAACGTTTGTCGCCATAAAACTTTCACTGCCATGCGTATTCTAGATAATCCAACTATTATAAGCATTGACTTATATGCGGATGACAACAAGTGCCATGTGTCCTCGAGCGACGAAGAAACACCACAAAATAAAATTTTTGGAAAATATGCAAAAGCTGCCTTTCGAAAATAAATTTAGGTAATATATCTATATATTAGGAATCAACCTGCAGCGTAATTATGAACGCACTGTTAGTGAAAATAGGGATGCAACGATGCAAAAGATAGACAGTACCTTATGCTATTGCATAAAGATATGTTAACTTTCCTACCAAATCAAATCTAGAATAGAACTGTTCTTTGCTCTCTCCAGAGCAACGTACTTGTTCAATGTAATTCATCTACCGCAGTACGCATTTAATATAATGCAAACAAAATTCTACGACCTTTTGTGGGATAGAAGGCTTCTATTTAAGGGGAACTTGTGCATTGGACTTTTAACACTCGTAGATTACCACGATTTAGACTATGAATAACTCACGTGCGGGTACGCTCCTAAGCGATGGCAGCAACATGAATAGGGCGGTTATTAATGACAATGTCCAAGCGCCATGGAAGACTTTAGCTGGACATCGTGTACAACCGTCTTTCTTGCATGACTGTGCCATTTCACCGACAGCACCAAAGACAGGTCCAACGTTTGCCTAAGTACTACCGCACATTTTTGGAAATATGGCGAAGAATCCAAAAAACCACATCACCACTGTCGCTAGCTTTTGAGGAGAAGCAATAACAGAAACCTGTTGCTGTAACCGTATGATTTGTTGTAAATGCAATCCACACTTTTGCTTAAGTCTAGCAAGACATCGAAACCACACGTTTTGTGACATTCCCTCGATCAACAAAAAAGTTTCTTCGAGAAAGGACTCTTTTTTCACTGCCGTGCAATGCACACTGCCATCTCAAATGCAGAGTTGGTGGCCGCTTTTACAAGAGGTGCATGTGGGACTAAAATTTCTGTTACGGCATTTGCAGCTGTACCTTTCCTCGCTTTCTGACTGCCCAATACCTTGGTCACAAGCGACATGACTGGCGGACTATCACAACTATATTGGCTTACTCTTCATAGAGCAACTTGTCTATCGAGATAGAAATGTTAATATTCTTTCGGACCAGTTAGGCTTTGAACAATCTTTTATAAGTTTGTTCCTATACATAAGACCATTGTCTGAGCAAGGTGTACTTGAGTCGTAGCGAATAAATCGGTAAATGTGATAATTGAAAATGATTATATTTATATCAATTGTATGCCTTTTCGTTTAATGCCACATTAACATTTACCCCTTTATCTCATTTAGAGGTTCCTTTGATTAAGACATTTCATGTTATGGTTTCTTTCAAAGATGTCCATGCTGTAATCACATCTCAAAGAGTGTTGAAATAAAATTTTATTAGCTCTTATGCAATTGGAGAGTTGCCTATAGAAAACTTTGGTAATCGTCATGCATCGTGCAATAACTATTTCACGGTCAAGTTGCCGTTGAGCGAAAATAGCCTTAATTGAAGCAAACGGACCTGCATACATTATATATATGTATATAAAGTATTATTGCAAAGGAGTTATTGGTTAATACATCACACATAGCAAATGTATATAACCTTATTGCATTCAATTATTTCAATTTGCAGTTCACGGCTGTGCTATTAGGTTTTTTTATAACAGCAAAAATGGATTGGTAGAACATGTGTATTGCGTTAACGAAGTAAGAATAACATATATTCTCTGTCCAGCACTTTCTCGCGAATGTGCCTGTGCGCAAGCGCGTGTATGTTTGTGCGAGTGTGCGTGCCTGTGTGTGTTTGTGGTGTGTGTGTATGTGTTTGCTTGTGTGTTTGTTTGTTGGCTGTGAGTGTGTTTGTTTGTGTGTGTGTGTGTGTGTGTGTGTGTGTGTGTGTGTGTGTGTGTGTGTGTGTGTGTGTGTGTGTTTGTGTGTGTGTGTGTGTGTGTGTGTGTGTGTGTGTGTGTGTGTGTGTTGCAGTAGCTCAATTTGTTGGAGAAAGCATTTGCAGAATAACTATATTCCGGATTTTGCAAGTTTATAGTGATAACGAGGTATGGCATGGCATGATGCAATTAAATAGAGATAGAGAAAACGTAATACCACGGTAATATCTACTGCTGGTCATGAACGATGACACAAAACAATTGTCAAATTCTTATAAAAATATTCCATGCTATAGAATAGGAGATCTAACACATCCTTTTACTTCTACAAGATACCATCATTGTATGTATCTATTAATTGTCACAATTATTAAGTATTTCTCATATTTATCACATTATGGACATCGTTATCATTCTATATATATAGCTTTAACAATACAAAGTTCACACCAGCAAACAATTATAGTGCATCAATATTAGAAATTAAATTAATTAAAGAACTTTTATGCATTTTTTAGCCTGGTGCGCAATATAGTTACATAACAGCAAGTAGATATGAGCAAGCAACAAGACGTAAAAATGAGTAAGACTTCATACGTTCAGTGCAGTACACTATGATACAGTCAAAGCAGAGTTAAAGAGCGTAGTCGTTAATTAAGCAGCAATTATATGATTCCATTGAAAAATGCAAGAGAAGAAGAATGTGTAGTAATAGTAACGTCACATTCATAAGGTCCAATTCAATTTATGCTTGCATTCCACATAATGACACATCACATTTTTTGGACGGCCCTAATAAAAGACTTTGAAAAGATGCAGATTCAAAACTAACGACATAATAAACGAATAATCTAAACGTTACAGCCATTTTCTTAACGCCTATCCACACTTGCAAATGGATCGCGATCTGATCGCAATCCGATGAAGATGAATCCAATACACTTTACAAGATGGTTTCGACCGCGATTCCATCAACATCGGTTGAGTCAAATTAGAAATAGTGGGCGTTACTTTTACGTACCCTACTCATATAGTCGGAGCATCTATCACTTCTCACTCGTCATTATTGTCGTTTACCTTACGTCCCTCTATCAACGGTTTACACAAGCAAAAACCACATCTACACATTGGTCATCAGTTACGTGTACATCGGTCATCAGTTACGTGATATTCAAATAAGAAGTAAGTTGTAGTATTTTCAAACTGCAGTGTTAACGCTTGCTATCCTGATCGGATAGTGGTCAATTCTGATTTATTGTAGACTTTACAGCAACGAAGACAAATCGATAAAATTTTTGTTACATTGCATTTCAATGTAAACAATGTACTACATTGTGCTGTAATACAAATAAAGCGAAAGCAGCAAAGAAGTTAATAAGTAATCGCTACACAACGATGTAGCGTATGTCGCATTGACTGGTAGACAACAAGCTTGAAAATGACCATCAAAGGCAAGCTAAATACTACGGTAGACCAAATTATTTTACTAAGCAATCATGCACTCTTCAAATCTTCATGTTTGTTTGTATCTGTTGTATTACTGATGTCCTTTCTCTTCCTTGGCTACCACTTGCAATGTCGCTAGTTTGTGTTCAATTTATGAAACAAACTTTGTGCTGCAAGAAAGCAGTCACACAATGTCGCTAGTTTGTATTCAATTACATGAAACAAATTTTGTGCTGCAAGAACGCAATCACACATGTTGAACGAGAAGTTGTAATGTTAATGACTAACTTTTATACCACAAATAATGTAGTTGTGTTCTTTGGGGTAAATTTCTTGGCGCAAGCGCAAACACTGAGTGACGTGGCGCTGTGCCTCTACCAATTGATTTCGTTCCATCGCAATGTATGCAAGATAATACAAACCTGCAGTCAACACGATGATGAAGGCTTGAATGAGACACAAACACAAGTAGCAACACCAATGCAAGGCATTTGTACCACCGGCTGTGAAAGCACTACTGGGTAGTTCTTTCTGTAGAATAGACAGACCAGACTCAAGATGCACAACGGCCTTATCGAAATCTTTCTTGTCAAACAGAATGCAACCAAGTGTTAGCACAGCTACACAAATACACATCATCACATTATATCGACAACAAGCAAAACACGATTTAATTTATACCAACAGTATCAAATTACTAACATTTAGCAATTTCTGCATGGTTTTCAGGTAGGGTTTGTTTCTGGATTTTTATACTTTCTGTCATGAGTTCCACCGCTTTGTCATTTTGTCCAATTTTACTATACAGCATGGCGAGGTTATAATTTACTAAAGAAAACAATGACACTATGAGGTTATCTCTCCTCGTTTCTTTCATCCGTAACAAATACCCGCAGAGAAATAAGTGAAACATACCGATAGATAGTGAGGTGGCCTCTGTAGGCAGATGATGACTGAAAATATTTGCCGCTCTTTCATACAATCGAATAGCTTCATCAGATAATCCTGACTCGCGATGACATGTAGCAGTTACGTTGAAGCCTACAAATGATGGAACTCAGCAATTTATTGCAACAAATAAATAATCTGTTTCTCGTCCGTACACCATCCCAAGCCGGGATGCTTGCTGGGCAGCGATGATGACGCCACATCCAAAGCATTCATGGCCAACGGCATCGCTCGATCCAATCGTCCTTGCTCAAGGTAGCACGAAGAAAGATGCTTCATTACTGTAATAGCAATACAGACATAAGAAATTATTTTTAAGGAAAAAGACAGTCGATGTAAATCTTTAGAATATGTAGCATAGAATTTTTTTCTTTGACGGAAACTACTAGAACAATTTTTCAAAATGAAATGGAAGAACGAAACCGATATAAATCAAATTGAGTAACAGAACATTTGCATAATTAGAATAACAGAATTGATTGTAAAGTACCAGAATGTATCTCATCCAATAAATACACAAACAATAACTTTCTTCTAATTGAACGTGTGTCTTTAAAAGTACATTATAGATATTTGAAAACCTACCCAAAGCTTTTGACGGATGACAAGACGGTAAGACTTCTGCTAAGATTGCCAACGCCTTTTCATACAGCATGAGAGCTCGGTCTAGTTGTCCACTATTTTGATAACATAATGCAAGATTTGTGATAGCTGGAGAACAAATGAATTAAATTGATCTCGAATGGCAGCAAGAAACTGAAAGTCTCATATAACTATACGTACTGGTGCATTTCTCCAAATTGCTGACATCTGACTCATATCTGTCCAAAGTCAAACTCTTTTTATAGTTCTCTATCGCAGCAGACATTTTTCCCCATTCATAGTATGTTAAAGCAAGATCGTTTAGAACTAAACAATGCAAATGCACTAAGCAACCAAACATACATATAAACTAATACAAAAAATTTAAATTTATTATTATATTCTAATTAATTAGACAATCTATCTGTATAAAACATTCATATAAATGTTGCCTATTTGTAATTGTGTATGCACGGAGAAACACAATAAGAAATACAGTATAAATAAACACGTTTCAGTGTAGCATTATATTACATTGGTGCCAAAAACCTTTCAATTAAAACTGCAATCTTTCACTTTGTAATAATTACGTGAATGAAAGAAATTGTGATGCATGTCGACAGTTGAATTCGTCATTTGTTAGACGTCGTATGCGTCTACAGTTGGTCTAGAATAACTGCACATGTATTCAAACATGATGTGGCGGCACGTTGGCTAGCAATCGTCAAGCATTAAGTCGGTAGACAAGTTTACTACTCAAGAGCAACCGTACACCTAAAAGACTATAACAATTATAAAATGTAGAGTCATCACACAAAAATTGCTTTTTATCCTTTATAGTAAAATGTGTAGGCTTGAAATTGTAAAAATGAATCTAGTGGCTTGTGATAACAAAACACCTTTATAGTAGGTATCAATAAACCTTTCAACATGCTCACAACTTCAAACGGATTTGTAAAGCTATTATCAAAATCAACGTTCATTAATGCCAATTGTACCAGTAGAGGTGCTTGACTGTAGAAATACGTCACCTTCAGCAACGTTAAGAAGTTGCAGATAGAGCTGCTCAGATAGTTTGTACTGTCGTAATGAGCGCTGGCAAGAAGCCATATAGAGCTGAGCTATAAAATCGGAATATTAATCACAAAAAAGTCTTAAGAATAGGTGAAATATTAACGAACAATAATCTTTATGTTCTCGAATAACCACATCTAAATCTATCAACAGTGACGCTGCAAAGCGGTCTGGTGACGTTCCTTTCATCTTAAAATGTTGCCGCACAACAAAATTTTGGCGAACTAAAGACCCACTTATGTTATGAAGAGAAAAGATAATATTACCACTTCTCATGCATAGTGGTTGCTGCTGGGTGTTTATTCGTTATGATCATCGATGCAATTACCACAATAAGGAAGCTAAGGAAGATCATTGCATGTTCCTACCGTTGATGTGAGTTCTTGTCGCCAACTGTCATCTAACTGGTGAATGCGCGCGTCCTTTCCGTTCATTGAGTTTCACTTATCGAGGGCGGTAGTGACAGGTATGAACATGTTAGACGTGTTACTAGAATAGTCCAGTGTAAAGCTAGACGCTGGGCTGTTTGACGACGTACTAGGACCCTGCAAGTTTATTACAGAGAGGCGAGCATCTCTATACTATTGCTTTGTTTGTCTGGTTTGTCAACTAAAACACGTCAAACACACAAACTGACAGTAACTGAGCAATAGAACAATCAGAAGCAAAATGAAGTATTGTACATATAAAATTGACATTCCCAAGACCCTGAAATCACCTTTGCAAAAGGCAAATCTGGAAAAAAAGGCAAACTAGCTAGGCCCAAACAAAGACTAAATTGCAAGAAACATACAGATCACTATGTATGAAAAATCGCACGACAGCGATGAGTTTAGCTTCTTACTGACTAGATTACTTACTAGCCGAACAAGTAGATAATTGCTCGTCACTACCGGCATTGGTAAGTAAAAGTCAGTAACTGCAAGAGTTGTGCACACGCACCATTTCCACACGCACCATTTCGACGACAGTTCGCGACAAGAACTCACAGCAACAGTAGCGACATAAAATGTTTCTTCGTGGCTTGCTTAGAATGTCCGTCGAAGATAGCATCAATGTTTACTTCGTGCAAACACTCAGCAGTAACCAATATGCGCGAGTAGCGTATCTTTATAACATTTATAGGGTCTTTAGTTAACCGCTATTTGATGATAAGGCAATAGGACAAGATGAAAGAAACTTCACAAGACCGTTTCTCAGTTGGAATGATGAGGACAAATTTTAATTCTGGGTAAGCGAAAAACAATTATAAAATAGGAAATCGAATGCTTTATTAAATATAAATCTATATTTCAAAGAATTTTTTAATAAAAAGAAACATTTCTAACTGTCTCGTTTAAAAAGTATACTAAAACCTAGGATAATGTTCACAATTGATTAAATATGTTTAATGTGATCAAAACATTGCCATAATATTCGCGACGGAATGAAGGCGGCAGTCCAACCAATATCATAAATAAATTTTATATAAAAATTAAATAATATTTGCTGTTATAATTAATTAAAGTGCAACATAAAAAATTATAAAAATAATATGTCTTCATTTTGCAATAAGTATAAACTTCATATTTTATCATTTCAAGATTGGGTGCTACGAAAGACATGTGCATGTATACGCACCTTGAAAATAATATGTCTGATTTAGTAGAGTATCACATCTCTTACACAGCTCCAACGCTTCCTTAATAATGCTGACAGCTTCGAGAACATTACCTAATTTTATATAAACTTTACCCAAATCCATCAATGCTACAAATATACAGAAAATATTTAAAACCGCATTCCAATAAAATGCATAAATTTTAGACAGCTTACATACAAAGAGCATTACGTTTTGCATGTAACACTGCTGTGAAACTCTCCTTACTAAATCCAGTCTAGTTTGACAGAGATGATCCGCTTCAATTAAATGCTCATACTCTATAGCCATCCAGCAGGAAATTTGCAATAGCAACCAACACTCATCGTCCAGTTGCCCAGACCGCAAAATATGATAAGAAGCTACATAAACGTGAGAAGTTAGATCCAACACTTGCTTGTCATTCAATCTTCTACGAACTTCGACTGGTGATTCAGGCAACAAACTGGTGAGACAATCGCAAAGTGCACACAGTTGACGAGAGAATGTTCCTTCACTCATCATTACTTCCACCACACTCTGTTGCACCAAACCGTGCATGCTGAAACCGTCGTCATCGTTAACAAGACAAAATCTTGACAAAAGAGAAATGGATTGATTTAGATATCTATTTTTATCAGAAACGTTGCCATCTTGGTCGGAAACTATAAGCAGCAACAAATCCTTAGCAATCAATTTTCCGTCAAGCAGCGACGCCATTTGAAGTATCATGCTACTCGTTTCATCTGCATTCTTCATAATTTCTTCAATTTCCAAGTCCCACGCCATAACGGTTGCTGTATTTAGTTTTTCCCTTATTCTAATGAGCTGTTGGAGTTCGTGATATTTTATGTAAGATGACGTTTGAAGTTGCGTTAAGTCAAACTTCCGAAAGTCTCTCACATTCGCAATCCTTTCCTTTTCAAGTGCGTCTGCAAGGTGCTGCAAACCGTTATATTTAAGAATTTCGTTCATGTCGTTTCCTATTGTTTGCAGTTTCTCTTTTCTTTTAGCAAGCAAGTCAATGTATTCCTCACAACTAATCTTTGTCTCTCTTAGATACGTTCCAGCGTGACGAATAGCCAACGGCAGGCGACCAATTTCCGGGCGCTCAATTAAAATTTCTGCGCTTGAATTTTCTTTGCACTCGTCGTCAAGAACGCAATTGTTTTGACCATTTCCTTTCCATGACAGTAGAGTTTGGACAGCATCGTCGGTTTCTAATACATCAAGGTGCAACACATTGTGAAGACTGTGATCTAAGAAGTAGTGACCGTTACGTTGTCTGGTTGTGATGATAACATGAATTTGCTCATCTTCTCTTGGCAGCAGCTTTTCAATAATCTCCAACTTGTCACAACTGTCGTACAAGAACAACACATTTTCTTTTTGCTTCTGCAGCTGGTGGACAAAGAAATTGTATTGAGATGCTAAATTCGACTTTAAGCTTGTGCCACATATTTCAGATTCAACAATCTATATCACATTTTCAACGATTGCAATAAATGTTTACAGTGACATTGTTATACTGAACGTACATTCGTTTCTAGTGATTGACGAAACGCTGACGTTGATTGTGCATTAAAAAGATACATTCCACCTCTGTAAAAATATTTGTTTTTTTCTGCAAATTTGGCAGTGAGCCGAGTTTTTCCTACTCCTCCTGGTCCTGACACAAACTACAAGAAATCGTGTGAATATGCAAATATTCGATACAACCTGAGACACAATGTGATACCAATAGTTTACGAGAAGAGTCATGTCTGTGTTCTTCATCGCAACATAGTCTTGCCTCTATTTTGTCAAGGTCCTTGAGCCGCCCACAAAACATAGACATATTGAGGGTATCTAATCTGCGAGATACCTTCACTGCTACAAGACAACATAGATAATTGTTAAATGCAATATAAATTTGTTATATATTCTTGTTTATCATTTGATTGTTAATGTTATTTTCAATGGTCATCTTTCATGACTGGCAAACACATAATATATAGCTCTCGAATGCTAAATATTTGCAGATATATATTTGGTATTGCTATAATCACATTTTGATGACCCAAAAACTTCTTCTGAAATTTGTTTGTATTTCTTACTAGATACAAGTACTTCTCAAAAGGCTAAAACAACAACATAAAGTGCAACATTGGTAGTCGTTCATTCCGATGTCGTCTTTATCGAAGTCTGCCACAATTTTTACAAAAGTTGTAAAAAATTTGTTTGATTTCTTATACGATTGCCAAATATGTGTACAGTGCATGGAAGAACCACGTAGGCCATCTTCCAAAAGTACCGGAATAAAGCCAAAGAGCAATACATCATAGAAAACGATTGGTTTTGTTGACTGTGTAAGTGTTATCAAATGTAAAAGCTCACGCTGAGTTACTTGCAATGCCTTAGTAAGATTTGACGACAATGACCCATTTTGGTGTTCGACATTATCTTCCCGACGAAAAACGTTCAGTTACAGGTATAATGTACTTGTACAACGTCGTATAACTTCTCAGAGTGCTTGTGCAGCGTTTAGTGACTGAAATACAAGGAACAATGAGTACGGGTATGCAAATGGCAAGGCTCCAAAGTTTAAGCTCCGCCTGCTATTATTAGCCTTGCCTGCTGTATCACAAAAGTTGAGGAAACTCGTATTTCATGCGACAAATTGTTTCTCTCACAAGCGACGGTATCGTTCTGCTCATGGAAAGTAAAAAGAAAAATATTAATGCAATGGCATGAGGAAAGAAATTGCCTTCTAGCGGCAGAGGTAAATGCACACGATGTTCAAAAGTTGATCCCCGACCACCAAGGCAAAACCATCTAGAAAAAATCGTCCAGCCTCTATCTACTCTACATGACAATAAATCGCCTCGAAAACAATCAACGCACACCTGAAAGCCTAAACATTCAAACAAAAGCTACCGTACTTCGTAGTTTCACAGCGCCTAAGCTACACCGGTAGTTGTCGTAAGCAAAAGCGATGGATCTACCCTATTTTGCATCCATTACCGACGAATGGATGCGGTAACACAGGGGGACGCGTACCCACTTCCGGGCATTGACTAAAGTGATGATGCACTCGGAGGCTTATGATACCTGTCTACTTTGGATTTGGTTACCGGCACGTGGCCCCTAGCCAATGAGCACTCTCGTAGACGGTGCAATAATGTCTGTATTGGGACAAGTGCCTGCATTATTTAGTTATTGCACACATACCGTAGTTATTGCCCGCTCTCACAATTATATAATTATAGCATGATTGCCATGTGACTGTCCCTGATACTGAAATCTTACACTATACCTTAAACCCTAAACGCTAACTATATGTTCAGCTTCTCGAACGCTTATTGGGTAGGGCCACGTGCTGGTAGCTAAGTCGGTTATCACCCTTGTTCCGGAGCAATATCATATTTCTTGCCCTCTCACCGTTTACCGCACTCGCATACGGCTTGTGTAATAAACGCTGCTAGGGCAAGAAATATGATATTGTTCTGGAATGCGTGTGATAACCTATACTTAGCTGCTGGGTACTGGCAGATCGAAGTAGACCTGCTGAACGACACAAGACGGCATGCACTACGACACAAAATATATGCAACGGTCCCGTGACCTGTCAGTGATTGATGGCGTCAACGTTGGCTGGTTTACATTGGTTAATTTTTGTTATATACCTTGAGGATATAATTGTGTTTAGTAACACATTTGAAGAACACTTATAACGACTGAGAGAAGTGTTCAAACATGTTCGAGAGTATGGACCAAAGAAAAGTTAAGATTTCCAAGTGCAATATACTACAACCCAATGTTTTGTAATATGTCACGTCATCAGTCAACATGGAATCGAACCAGATCCGACAAAATCTGACAAAAGTAGAGTGTCTCAAATCTTCACCAGTTCCATTTTGGTTTAGAACAGTCGCGTAGCTTTATGGATTTAATGACTTACTATAGCAAGTTTTTAGGTACGGCGCTTTTAAAGAATAGAATGTCAAATTTCATGCGATGATAACAGAGACGATGCATTTAGAACGCTCAAGCAGTAGCTCACGTCTGCCCTTATTCTGGTTTGATTTATAGTTGACCGACCTTTTGTTCTGGATACAGTCTCCAATGAATCCACTATTGGCAGTGTCTTGTCCCAAGAGAATGCGAATGACAAACAATTTATAAGGTTTGGAAGTCGTACATTAACTAAAGCTGAGAAATGGTATTCCGTGACGAGTAAAAAGTTGCTCAGCTTAGCATATTTCTGGAAGTACTTTCACCACTATTTATTTGTATGGACGCCAAGTGGTAGTACTTACGAATAGATTACCAGGCTCTAAAATGGCTTCGCTGACTTATTAACCCCAAAGAACAGGTTTCGAGATGCCCAGAGCTTCTGAAAGAATATAATATAGAATTCCACCACAGACCGGAAAAACATGACATCAACGAAGGCGCGCTATCTCGCATTCCGTCGGCTCCAGAATTTGCCATGGTGAATAGTTGCTGGTGCCGTTGTAGACAAGAGTACGAACAGAACATATTTTCGGAAGGGTTGGATGGACCGAGACTATAGAATACAATACAAGAAAGCCAAGCGGCAGGTAACGAAACTAAACTGATACTAGAATGGATTTTCTTGGAAAGCGTACGGAGCTGTAAGAAATAGTTGGATTGACTCCACAGCTTCGTACCGTTTGGGAGAAATGTTACTGGCTAAATGAACAAGATGCAACTTTGTATCAACAATGGAAAACTCCACGATAGTATCGTACGTCGACAAATAGTAGTGCCGCAAAGCATAAATAATAACATCCTTCATTTGTGTCATGGCGATTCTACGGGCGGGCAACTTAATGGAGAGGAAAAATTTACAACGGGTGCGTCATCGGTTTTACTGGCCAGGCTTACGTCGGGAAGTAAAAGAATGTTGCCGTTGTTCTATCCAGTGCGCTTACCGAAACTACAGGGTACCACAACAAGGATGCCTCTCTGTACGAACCATTGCGAATACCCCATGCAACAGGCACTCGATATCATGGGACCGCTACCAACGACGACCCAAAACCGTAGATTTTGGTTATTGACAATTACTTTTTCAAGTAGATAGAGACACTTGCAATCCCTCATCAAAAAGCAAACACCGTGGTCAAAACAGAGTTCCAGAATTCATATGCAGATTTGGCACGCCGACTTACAGACGCACTTTCTAAAGGAGGCATTTTCAGTATGCGTTGTTCAAAGAACTTTGTGCTCTCCTAGGGACAAAGAACAACCGACTACCGCATACCACCTGCAGTCGGTCGGGTTTATCAAACGGTTCAAATGTACGTTGCAAGCCATTTTGGGTACCTACGTCACAACGACAAGGCTGATAGGAAAATTCACTTACAAAACGTAATACTTGCATACAGATCAAGTGGCCAAGAACAAACAGACTACACAGCTCACTTTTTGCTCACAGGCAAGGAGATCATACTCCCAGTCGACCTCAGGTTTGGATGTCCTTCTTACATTCCGTGCTCCTGCTCCGAGTATGCCTCAGAGCCACGGACGAAACTCAGGCAGCATACTATACAGTAAGACAGAGGACGGCATGTCAGCAACAAAGACAGAAGTATGACAATGACAAACGGGTGCTTGGGTACAAGTAGACAGTTGGAGACATAGCATGGTTACACGTGCGACTTGTCAAACAGGGACAAACTTTCAAGCTACATAAACCGTTGCAAAGGCCATACACGGTAGTCAAGGTTTTTTCCGATATGATATATAGGATCCAGTCGGTTATAGGAAGAAACAGGCAGGTCGCTCATTTTGACCGTTTAAAGTTATGTTAAACGCAAGCCACGAAAGACACAGACAATGCACCAACAGAGTTGTCGCCCTGCAAGAAGTGGGAGTGTGACACCACGGATAACCGACAGACGAATGAATCGGCCGCAGACGATATTATTCACAGGAAAAGTAGTACCGATGCAATGACAGAGCTCTACACTGACGACGCCGGGAATTGGTCTTCGTCTAATGAGCAAGTAAAGATGAGATAAACATCAACACCGACAGCTGAAAACAGACCACCAGAGATGGCGCCTTTTCTGACACTCTATTCGGAATCAGCAATGGAGACTACGGAGACACAACCTACCAAAAAACGGAGGTTGAGTGACACAAAAATTCCTGCCGCAACACCTCAACGACAGCTGACACCGAACAATGACTGCAGACCTTTAACGGAGTCAACAAGGAAACAGGCAAAGATTCCTAGAACACGCCGTCTACTATTCTGGGCAAAAGACTATGACCTAAATTGCATAAACAACCTCGAGACGAGTTACTACTTTCAAATAGGCAGTGTAGCGAAATTACAATGTAATAGATGCTGATGCAAAGATACGCATGCGTAGCGAGAAGAGCTGTTGAATAGTTCAGACGACTTCGTGGTTGAACCGTACATATTGTATTATACCGTTACTTTACTACTAATACTTCAGTGGCGAAATGAAATGATCATTCGCATTTGCTACTTCTAGAGGCAGCGCAATTATAAGAACTTCAAATCTAGGCACTAGAAGAGATCGATCCACAAGGTACACTATCTGACTGAGGTTTTCAGCACTCTAATGACCATCAGGATTTCAACGATTTTGCATGCCTTACAGAATTTCTGAATATGGTGTATCGGTCAAAATTTAAAGAAAATAACAGTCTATCTCAAGCCTCTTTCACTTTCGGTCACATTCTGGAAGAATGTTTCACATGACAATACAGTCAAAAGAAGTTGTTTTAATGTGAAAGTTAAATACGTTTGTAATTGTCTTGGAATCCAGACTATTTGTGTAAACAGATCGCCGTAGCGACTGTTTAGACTCAAGGAGGCGGATGAATAACTTGAACAGTCCAATTTCTAGCAATTTATAGTCGATAGTATAAATAGCAGCAGCATACACAGGCTCTGAAGTAACATCTGTTTTGGTTTTCTCTTCAAACCATCGTGATTTCACGTTACGCATTTCGTGCAACTCCCTCATATCCTTCTACCTTTTACATACAATGTAACTATAATGAAATAGGGAAATTTTAAAGGCATTTCTATATTCCCTGCTAAAGGAAATTCGTTCGTTTGAAAAACTTCGTTACCAAATGAAGAAAGAATTGCAAGTTCCAGACGGGTTACCTACGGGATATTGATCAATGGTCTCTGCAGTTTTTAGATGCTCTTGGTTATAAATGGTCAGTTCACGCAAAATTTAATATATCCGAAAACTGTAACTCCAACCCAGGAACGTTTTCTTCGAGTTATCTGTAAGTGCATTGAGACGCAAAATGACTAACTATCTGATTACGTTCGTCTTTATAATATGATAATATAACGCTGTTTGATTAAATTATATACAAAATACTTAATTAAATTATGCAGAATTTGCAATTATATTTTACAAGTTTTAGGCATGATACTAAGAGAGATTATAGTAAAGAATTTTTAGTATACTATAACAATTTCGTATAGAGCTGCGTAGAGATTGTATCCAGGTTAGGGTGTCAAACAACAATTCTCGGCAAGTCTAGCCTCGTGTACCAAGCACGTTTTCACACAAGTGTACCTTTGCGCTGTCCTTTATTCAAGCTTATCGTGTTTGTCCACTTGTAGCTCGTTTTTACGAAAAACTATTCTGTATAGTGACCATAAACTGACGATTGGGAGTCATGGCTTCAGTGACAGCCGTGTTTACTACACCGGCCAATGGTGTACGTTAGCGAACTTCCTGTTTAATACAAACTGTTCATTCATTATAAGAGCTTCACGTTTACCGAAATTCCATATAAGTAATTTTTTCAGTGTGTAAAAATCACTAGGTTTTGTGATTGTGCACAATTATGATATTGAACTAATACTTACTTATAGTTCTCACTTGAGAAGGTAGAAACAGTTTTAATGAGTTGTAAAACGTTATGTGCACTTTTTGCAAACCTGGTTGGTCAATAAAAATGGTACAAATCTTTTATACATTGATGGCTTAACGCTGTCAAAGGAAACGCGTATGCCTTACTGTTGCTATCATCATAG
The DNA here is from genome assembly GCF_963422355.1 of Corticium candelabrum. Taxonomy (NCBI): domain Eukaryota; kingdom Metazoa; phylum Porifera; class Homoscleromorpha; order Homosclerophorida; family Plakinidae; genus Corticium; species Corticium candelabrum. Next base: position 3,146,038 of record NC_085090.1, read on the forward strand.
CTGTTTTGTTCGTTATTAAGAAGATCCGTCAGAAGAGCGCGGGTACAACCATAGATGCACGGGCGAGACACGATTGACAGGGTTGATTCGAAAACACGTACAAAATGGTAGCTATACCAATCAGGTAGCTATACCCAACTGGTACCGGCTAATAGTACTAATTGAGTGACTTTAGAGAGATAACTGTAAACTATTTGCATAAATAAATGCGACATACGTGACACTTGTAGAAAAGAAAAGGGTCTACTAGTAACTATTTATAGACACAACTACAAAGTTCTGTCTAATTATTTCTGTGTCTACGTGCACAAAAATAGCACAACAGACCTGGTTTCAATAACGAGCAGATGATTTGATATCACATTAATGTGCTACTAACCGCTAACGAACTTAGACAGTAGCATCGCAATGTAGGCTCTTCCCCGCAGTCGCTGAGCTAAATGCACGAGAATCACAGGAAAAGGAGGAGCTTTTGCCGGAATTTTTCACGCGCAAGAAGATCCTGGTTGCTTTCGAGAACGTCATAGTGACGTGTGACCCCGAATCCGATGTCATACCTATCATAAGGCTAATTCGATTTTATAAAGAGCTTGTTAAAGTAATTGCGTTTGATAAACCGCGGCGAGCGCTTGCAAACGATAGCCAGTGACGCTTTGATGGACAAAATGCTTGTGAATAACGAGCCCGGGTATGATCTACATGCGACTGCTCCACTGAAATTGCACGCTCCAGCAACATCTCTTTCTACTGAACTCATCTACACGTTTGCGCCAATAGAAACCGACGTAGCAGTGTTCTGCACTCTTGCACGTCTACTCTGATATCTAAAGTCTGTGAGAAAAATGGTGTGAGAACTGCAGGCTCTGTTTGACCCAACGGTTCATCAATGCATTGGCATACTGCTGGTTGACCTCTCCAGATGAGAACATGGCCGACATCATAATCCGATTGGTGTATGTATTGCTAAAGCTGTCTATCTAATATAGATTAGCGTGTGATTGTACATTCGACTTAGCTAATTACCAAGCAGCTCTTTTGAATGATATTGGCTCTCCTCACCGTAAACTCGAAACATCTGGGCGGGGGAAAACAGCAATGCAGTGGACCTACCATGTTCAGGAAGTGCAGAGATGACTCGTAGTTGCATGTGTTGTACGACTTGTTTTAATTCACAGACTCTGGGTTCCACACACACTAAAAATAAAGGTGTTAATTTTTCATCCTATTGCGTTGTAGATCTAGATTGGTAGTTCTATAAGCAGCGGTGCACTGTTGGCGAAAGTGAATGCTGAAAGAAGTCGTGACACTGCAGAACATTACATGGCTGAGCTGTATATATATACGTACTAGAAGCGAACGATGATGTCAACAACGTACATCGCGCAAATCAAACAAATGCGTGAAACGATGTCGTTTGCAGCAACTCAGTCAAACAGGATTAGCTAATCGATTTAGCCTTATCTAAGCTATGAAACTGGATCCGGCGTTCTCACGTCACTATGACGTTCTCGAAAGCGACCACGCTCTACTCGCGCCAGAGCAATTCTGGTAAAAAGCTCCTCCTCTTCGTGTGATTCACGTGCGTTTAGCTCAGCAACTGAGTGGAAGAGCTTGGTTGCGACGCTACTTCGATTAGGCTGCGTCTAATTAGTTAGAGAATAGTTACTAAAATAATTTTTTGAGAAAACAATAAGTATGTAGGGCTTATGTACATAATCATACTTATTTTCTAATCACAATCCAGTACTGTGAGTGTCACAAGACTGCTGCGTTCTAATTAACTTAAAAAGATTGTGATGTAGGAGATAAGTATGATTAAGTACATACTCATCCCTACATAACCATCATTTTCTCAAAATGTATTTAATTTTATAAGAAATCTGGAAGAGATGTGTTTGGATACTTTGTTAGGGAGGCGTTTTTAAATTGTCCCATCAGAGAGTGCGGTATCGGAACAACATTGATTTCATCAATAAGCAACTGCCATCTTTTTTACACTCGATTAGCTAAATAACTGCTGCCGGATGTACGGAACCACATTGATTTCATCAATAAACAACTCCCGCGCATCTCTACAGTCGAATCATAGAGTATAAACTCACGGAAACACCCCGTTAAACATGCTGTACATTTCAACATCATTCAACTGTAAGCACGCTGTGGAAGTGGCATGGCAGCTAAGTATAAGGTCCCAAACGGTAGTTTTCACAAGCTAATAATAGGTATATAAGTACATGTGAGCAAACTATCATGTACACACGTAACCGGAACAACATGGCGTTGAGGAAACTCGTACAGAATTGCGTAGCAGCAGTTGACATGATACTGGGTGCACTTTGCACAGTTCTAGTGCTGGGTCACTGCAACTCCTCGGACAACAGAGAATCGTTAGGTATTACTCGTTGTTTTATCTGCTTCGAGTGAGCCGCTGGGCTGGCTGACAAACGTAATGTGAAAAATAAATAGCGTATTTACTTGCCGATATCACTTCTGAGATTATCAATGTCAACGTTAGTAGTCTGGCTACCATTCAGACCGTTCACAGCCGAGCGTTATGTGGTTGTGAGATATTTTACTGAGTTACAAGAATTTTGGATAGCACGTGTTTGAATCCTTTTTTATGGGCGGCTATTATAGAATTGTCGCAACCCCACATAAATAATGCTACCGAACTCTCTGATAAACAAATAAGAGGTACTCACAGCTCAAAATGAACGGTAAATCAAACCAACCAATGGCCTTGCATGATAAAAATCACGTATCGTTTGGGTGAATCTTGTTGTTAATCAGCCGCTGGTGATTGGCAGCTAATCATCTCGCTTTTTAGCTGCCACTCTCCTCGAGGTAATAACAACGATGTCCACAAAGTGCTTGTAATAGATAAGATAGGGACTGAGCATACGTGCAGCTTGCGAGTGAGATTCTGTAGCTCAGAGTGTGTATAAGTTAACCTACCGAGTTCTGTACGTTCTAAGCTACATAGAAATAGACCTTCGATATAATTTCAGAGTATCAATACAACATTGGCGACGAAAATGGCTGTCAAAGTAGAGTTTGGGAAACTCAGCGAGTTTGTGCACGGCTTGGACACTGTCGACGACTACGTGGACAGGTTTAAACTCTATACAGTGCCCAACGACATTACGGATGACGACAAGAATAAGCGGTGTTCTTGACATCCGTGGGAGCCACAACATACGCTTTACTCACTAACCTCATTAGACCGGCAAAACCGTATCAAAGTCGCTCGACGATCTTGTCAGGTTGCTAAGGGACAATTTGAAGCCCAAAACGATCGTGATAGCTAAATGCTACTAGCTGTACATAGAAAGCAGAAAGAGGGGAGACGATTGCAGCGTACATTGCAGAGATTTGCAGCTTAAGCCAGAAGAGTGAGTTTAAGAACTACAACAACACGGCATAGCGGGACCAACTCGTGTGTGTAATGTACAATTGCTCCATCCAACAAAATATTTTAGCCGAAGCGGAGTTGTGTTTAGATCGTGCTATCCAAATTGCACAGGCCTGTGAATCGGCTCGGCAAGAAACACAAACACTTAGAGGTCAGACGCCCAAGAGCGCTAGATAAACCGAGACAGCGTTTGGTGTAACACAATACACAACTGATGGATCCAGCCAATCAAAAAAAGCCAGCTACAAAGTCAAGGCATGATCCAGATGTAACGGAACGAACCACAGCAGCGACAAGCCGATACAAGTCCTTCATCTGTCACTATTACAAGAAGGCTGGACATATCATGTAGACATGCAGGACGAAGGAACGACACAATTCAAACAACGGACATTCGAAGCAGGAATCGAAGATGTGGAAGACCACACATCAGACTGACAAAGGCGAGGTTAGTCTCCTTTTTCCATTATCAGATAAGCGTGGTATTGATGTGAAGTTGCATGTTATTGCTACGAAGATTGATATGGAGGTAGACACTGGAGCCACAGTGACTGTGATACCTAAAGCATTATAGTAAAAACGATTAAAGAATAATTAAAGACAAGTAAAACCAAATTACAGTCTTATATGGGCAGACCCTCATAGTTGTGGGTGAGTCAATGTTACCTCGTAAGTATGAGGGTCAACAGTGTACTGAGAAAAGTATTGTTTTGGATGTACCTGACAAGCCCGCTGTTCTGAGAAGAAATCACTTGAGACAGATCAGGTTAGACTGAAAAATACTTTTTGCGATTGAAGAGGCACCTACTGTATAGAGGAAAAAGAATTTCATCGGTTGTTTGAAAAGGGAATGAGAACAGTACAAGGTTATGAAGCCTATGTTGTTATCAAGCCAGGGGTTACTCCTCTGCTTCATAAGCCAGGACCGGTACTGTATGCATTACAGCACAAATTCAAGGAAGAATTAGACAAATTACTGGACGAAGAAGTTTTTAATTAGTCGAGCGAAGCGAATGAGCGGTTGCATTGGTGGTAGTGCGGAAATCTGACAGCACTGTCAGATTGTATAGAGGCTATAAGGTAACGATTAATCCGTACTTAGATACGGAAGGCTAGCGTATGCTCAACCCACAGCACTAATTTGCTACATTAGCAATAGGAAAAGGTTTACAAGGCTAGACCTCAAACAGGCACATTAGCAGATGGAAGTGAGCCCCGATAGCCAAAAGTACATTGCTGTAAACACTGTTAAGAGATTGTTTCAATATATTTCTTGAAACATTTAGGTCATTATCTGTATGTACGCATGGTGCTAGTATGTACAGATCGCAAGTCCCTCTAATGGCTTCGCTCATTTATAAACCCAGAAGGACAAGTTGCGATGTGGATTGAGATCCTGGAAGAATATGATATAAAAGTCCACTATAGATCGGGAAAACGGCACAGCAACGCAGACACGCTATCTCGTATTTCGTCGACGCAAGCCTTTGTCATGGTGACCAGCAACACTTCTGGTGCGGTTGTAGACAACCTTACGAACACGACAGATTTCCGAAAGGTTGGATGGACAAAGCCTATAGAATACAATTACAAGAGAGCCGAGCGACAGATACTGGAACTAAACTGGTAATACAATTGGTTGCCTTGGAAAAGCGTACGAAGTTGAAGGACATATTTGAGCTGACACAAAACATTCTTACCGTTTGGAAGCTATGGTATCGGCAAATGTGCGAGATAGAATTTTGTATAGACAATGAAAGCTCCACGATAGTAAGATAAGTCTACAAGTAGTGGTGCCGCAAAGCATAAAATATAACATCCTTCATTTGTGTCATGACGATCCTACGATTGGCCACTAGGGTAGAGAAAAACTTTACAACGAGTGCGTCAGCGGTTCTCCTAGCCAAGCTAACGTCGTGAAGTATAACAATGGTGCTGTTGTTGCATGTAGTCCGCTTAAAAAATCACAGGGTACCACTCCAAGTGTCTCGCTGTGTACGAGCCGTTGCGGATACCCTATGGAACGGTTGGCACTCGATATTATGGAACCGCTTCCAACGACAACGAGAAAACGATATATTTTGGTTATTGACCATTAATTTTTCAAGTTGATAGAAACATTCGCAATTCCTAACAAAAAAAGCAAGCATCGTAGTCAAAACCGTGTTCGAAGAATTCATATGCAGATTTCGCGCCGAACTATATTCGCAGTGACAAAGGTAGGAAGTTTGAGCCTGCTTTTTTCAAAGAACTGTGTGCTCTCTTAGGGAAAAGGAATGACCGGACTACCGCATATCACCCGCAGTCGGACAGATTTATCGAAAGATTCAACCGCATTCTGCAAGCCTTGTTGGGTACATACGTCTACAACGACCAGGCGGATTGGGACATTCACTTACAACAGTTAATGCTCGCATACAGATCGAGTGTCAAAGAAACAACAACATACACGCTTCACTTTTTGCTCACCGACTCGGAGATTACACTCCCAGTCGACCTCACGTTTGGATATCCTCCTGAAAATCCGTGCTCCTGCTCCGAGTATGCCTCACAGCTACGGACGAAACAGCAGGCCGCATACGAGTCAGTATCACAGACGGCGTTATCCCAGCAACAAAGACAGAAGAGTTACTATGAGAAACGGGTGTACGGGTCCCAGTACAGAGTTGTAGACAAAGTGTGGTTACATGTGCGACATGTCAATCGGGAGAAACGTCCAAGGTACATAAACCATGGCAAGGGTCATATACTGTAGTCAAGGTTTTGTCTAATGTGACATATAAGATCCAGTCGGAAAGCGGAAGAGACCGGCAGGTCGTTCATTTTGATCGTTTAAAGTTATGTTCAACGCAATTGACGAAAGGCGCAAACAACGCACCAACAGAGTTGTCGCCCAGCGAGAACTGGGAGTGTGACATGACGGATGAACAACAGACGGACAAAAACGCAGCAGACAAGATTATTGGCAAGAAACGTAGTACCGATGCAACGATGGAGCTCTACACTGACCACCCCAGATAATGGAGGCCGTCTATCGATGAAAAAAGGAGAAATATACCTCAACCATGCTGACCCAAAACAGACCACCAGAGATGGCCCCTCCTCTGGCAAACTCTTCGAAATCAGTAAAGGAGACTACGAAGACATAGGCTACCAGCAGACCGACGTCGAGTGACACAAACCTTCCTGCCGCAACACCTTACGGACCGCGCACACCGAAGATTAATTGTAGACCTTCAACGGAGTCAACAAAGAAATTTGCCGAGATTTCTCGAACACGCCGTTTACAATTCTGGGCAAAGCAATGACGCAAATTGTATAAGTTAACTCGAGACGAGTTACTAGTTCAAGGAAGGCAGTGTAGCGAATGAAAATGTACTAATTAATGATGTAGAGACACGCATGTGTAGCCAGTAGAGTGGTTGGAGTGTTCAGACATCTTTGTTGTTGTATCGCACTTATTGTGTTGTTTCCTACAAGTCTATTAATACTTTAGTGCCCAAACTCTAGAATCGTTTGCATTTTCTACTTTCAGAGACAGTACAATTACAAGAACTTCAAAATCTAGACCATGGTAGAGATCGATCCACACAGTAAACTACCCCACTCAGACTTCAGCACTCTAATGACAATCAGGATTTACCCGTGGCCAGTTTCATTAAGATTTCAACAAATGTTTATAGATTGTCCAAATTCTGGATATGATGTATCGGAAGGCGGCATCTTCCAGGTCATTCACATTGCCCCCCAATGCAGAGATTTACAGAAGACAACAGTCTATCCAAAGACTCTTCTACTATTGATCACATCCGGAAAGATTATTTTAGATAACAATATAGTCAAAAGTAGTTGTTTTAAAGCTAATATCAAATACGTTTGAAATAACCTCGGAATCCAGATTATTTCTGTATAAAGATTACAGTAGCGATTGTAAAGTCCCAAGGAGGCAGTTGCATAGCATCAATAGTCCAATTTCTAACAAATTAATTTTGGTAATATGAATAACAGCAGTATACACAGAACTCTGAAGTAGCATCTGTTTTGATTTTCTCTTCAAACCATCATGGTTTACGTTGTGCTTTACGTGCAATCTCTTATCTCCTTATACCTTCTTCATATTCCATTACTATGATAAAATAGCGAAGTTTTAAAAGAAGTTCTATATTTCCTGTACAAGAAAAATAGTCGGTTTGAGAAAAATATCGTTACTGACTGGAGAAGAAATGACAGGTTCTAGACGGGTTACAGTCTACTTGATATGGATCAGTGGTCTCTGCAGTTCTTAGATGATGCTGGTTATAAACGGTCAGTTTAAGCAAAGTTTGATATTCCCGAAAACTGTAGCCCCAAGGCAGGAACGCTTTTTGGAGTTATATTTTAGTGCATTAAGACACAAAATGACTAAATATATGATTGCGTTCAAGTCTTTAAAAATATAATAATTAAGTATGTTTGATTAAATTAAATATAAAGTATTTAAAAAAATAAAATTTGAAATTATTTATTAACAGTTTTCAGCACGATACTAAGAGAGATAATGATAAAAAGAATTTTTAGTATGCTGTAGCAACTTGGAGTAGAGCTGCGCAGAAAATGTATCCAGGTTAGGGGTGAAACTATAATGCGCTGCAAGTCTAGGCTCGTGTATCCACGACCATTTCGCGCAAGTGTAGCTTTTTCACTGACGTCTATTCGAGATCCTCGTGTTCGTCCACTTGTAGCTTGATTTCACGAAGAACAGTCTTTACACAGTGACGATAATCTGACGATTGGGAGCAATGGCTCCCCTGACAGTCGTGTTTCCTACACTGACTTGTGGTATACGTTTGCAGACTTATTGTCTAATACAAACTCTGAATAAAAACTATCCATTAAAAGAGCTACACGTTGACCCAAATTCCATTTAAGCAATGCGTTAAGTGTGCAAACATCTTTGATGTTTGTGATTCTACACACCACAGTGCAACTGATGCTTACTTATAGAACCGACGTGAGAAAGTAAAAACAGTTTTTAGTAGTAGTACCATGTCAAGTGCGCTTTGCTAAACTGCTTAGTCGATAAAAAGAGTACAAATCTTTAGTACGCAATTACCTTACAGCTGTCAAAGGAAACGTGTCTGCCCTATCGTTGCTATCATTACAACACAACACAACTGGTTTCAATAACGAGCAGATGATTTGATATCTCATTTATGAGCTACTAACAGCCAACAAAGTTAGAACGTAGCATCGCAATCCAAGCTCTTCCACGCAGCCGCTGAGCAAAGTACCCGTAAATCACAGGAAGGGGAGTAGCTTTCGCCGGAATTCAAGCGCGAGAAAAGCCTGGTCGCTAACGAGAACGTCATTGTAAAGTAAGATCCCGGATCTGATTTTATACCTTGGATAATTCTAATTATTATACGCAAATAAGACATACATAATACATACATAAATAATACATGAAGCACAGAGGAAGCCCTTTGCGGCGAGAGCTTAAACACGACAGCCAGTGAAGCTGTTGATGGACAAAATGCTTGTAAATAATGATCCCAGGAATGGACAGCATGGGACTGCTCGGCTGAATCTACACTCTCCATCAGCATTTCTTTCTACTAAACTTATCTACAGGTTTGCGAAAATTGAAAGCAAGGTACCAGTGATTATAAATATTGCAGGCGCGGATCCAGGACTTTTGAAAAGAGAGGCTGCAAATTTTGATAGACCACGCGTACGTCAGTCAACGCATTTGCATCGCTAGAGGTGCAAATGGCCCAGTCTTCTTACAACTTAGCTAAAGTAAATGGCAACAACTATGACAACATATCTCTAGCAATGTGTCATGTTATAAACTCCCTAAATCATCAAATCTGTCTAACAGAATCTAACTGCATCATGCATAGACTACTGATAAATATATGTTAAGTAAACTACAGTGCAACTATGTCTCTTTCAAACAAAGACTGTATGAACAATCGCCGTGGAAGATTTTGTACAAATATCGTCTGCTAGCGGGTACCCGGTCTTTGTAATGTATGGCGATAACTGATAAGTGTGCAAGACGCTCCTTTGCCATTGCAGACCTTGCTTAAGTCTTCAGCTCCTCATTAGAAAAATGACCTCTCTGTTTCTGCACTTGTGATAGGCAGTGTACATGCTATCAACAGCAGACGATGAAAATTCGGGTACAACCGAGAGTCACAGGCTCCCAAGGCCAGGAGATTCTGGAGAAGAATAACTTAATTAATTGTTGAGTATTGTTTTCTTGTACTCTTGTTCTCTTTTCCTTGCTTCTTGCATCTCCTGGTATTTGCTTTGCCATACTGACTGCCATCTTCCCACTTCACCTGCTAGAGACTTCGGGAACGGAAGATCTGCTTTACATTGGATCAACGTCAAAATGAACCAGAAGGATAAACACTAGACACAAAAATGCTCGGACATTATCTTGCTCACCACTAGATCGTTCGCGCTTCTGAGGAAGCAGGAAGTCTAGGAGCAGTATCGCAACGGATCGTTTGTAGTGCTCAATCGGACTCCAACTACTAGTAGATGCATGTATTGCTCCGGTTTCACTGTAAGTTCGTTTTTCTTGGAACAGATTCAACAGATCCAATTGTCTCTGCAAGTATCAGAATGTCTTGATACCAGATGTCAAAGAGGCTGTATATATCCTGCCTTGTTGCCTTCATTCTTTCAGTTACGTACTGACTGAACCATTCCTTACGCAACAAAGATATCCTGGTCACGAGTCTAGAGTTTCGCTGCCAGATGTCTCACTTCATCAAGAATCTGCTTAGTTATTTCAATTAAATACTGGAAATGAGCGCAGTGCGGCTTCAAGATCTTGTGCTATAACTCTGAGGCCAACAAAAGGGGGGATTGCAACCCCACAACCCCTACCCTAGATCCGCCACTGTATTGCACATCTACTCTGACATCTAAAGTCTGTAGGGGCAATGGTATGAGAACTGCAGGCCCTGTTTGACTCAACGGTTCATCAAAGCAGTGGAATACTGCTTTTTGACCTCCCCAGATGAGAACGTAGTCGACCTCATGATCAGATTGGCGTGTGTATTGCTAAAACAGTCTACCTGAAATGAATTAGCGTGTGACGGTACTTTCAACTTAGCAAGCAGCTCTTTTGTACGATATTGGCTCTCCTCACGGTAAACTCGAAACACCTAGGCTTGGGAAAACAGCAATGCACTGCACGCACCACGTCCAGGAAGTTAGAGTTGACAGAGGTACATGTGTTGTACAAAAAGTTTCAATGCAAGGACTTTGTGTGCTACATACATTTTAAACAAATGATTTAATTTTTTAAACTACCCGGCTGAAGATTTAGATTGGTAGTTTTTTAATGAGAGGTGTACTGTTGGTGAAACTGAATGCTGGAATGTAGTAGTGACACTGCAGAATATTACATGGCTGAGCTGTATATTTAAGCAATTAAAGCGAAGAATGATGTCAACTACGTTCTCTTTGCAAAACAAGCAAGTGCATGAAGCTATTTAGCCGCGTTTTGTAACTTATTTTCATACCTTATTGCGTAGCTAATTGAATCAGCCTTATCTAAGATGTGAAACCGGATCAAGGTTCTCACGTCACTATGACGTTCACGAAAGCGACCAGTTAAGCTCTTTTGGCGCTGGAGCAATTCCAGCAAAAGTTCCTCCTGTTAGTGGTTCACGTGCGTTTAACAAAGCGACTGCGTGGGAACGAATGGCTTGCGAGGCTACTTTGATTATACTGCCTCCAATTAGTTACAGAATTGTTACTGATAAACAAGTCAAAAGAACGATCTACGTACTCACAGCTCATAATGATCGAACTGTAATTAAGACCTACCAATGGCCTTGCATAATACAAATCACTTATCGTATTGGCGAATCTCGCTGTCTATTAATCCGCCGTGGGTGTGTGGCAGCTAATTATGTCGATTTTAGCTACCACTCTTCTTGGAGTAATACCAACGATGTCTTAGACTTGCCCATGTAAAAGCTAGTAATTAGAATGACGTTCGGATGCGTTAGAACAAATTATGTCTTTCCTGCTCATCCTATTCCAACAATGGTTAGGTTACTGCATACATAATATACTGCATATAAATTGACGACTATCAAGAATTTAAAAAATAATTAATGTTTCAACTTCAACCAATGTAGAATTAATTTCTAATATTTCATAATTATTTAATTACTTCAAACTGCATAAATAATCTCTACGCTAATACTAAAAGTCGAATTGACGTTAATAAATTACTTTAATTAATTAATATAATCAATTAATCAAAGAATATTCGAATTGGAATTGACAGATCAGACAGCTTACCACTACAACAATATCCTAACTGTCTGATGCTTCTCAACAAGTTTTGTATTGATTTTTTCACCAATTAACTAATCAAGTACCGATCAAAATTTTTAGACGAAGTGAAGGAAATTATAGGACAGGTGTGATCAACAGTTTTACACTAGACTTATTAAACAGCCCTCTCAACACTTCTCGAAAGGAAATCGTGAGACTGACTTTTGGAAATTACTACGCACATTAGAACGTGTCCAATGTAGTCGTGGCATATCCCTATGAGTGCCAAACAGGCGGCCACACACTTACGTGTGGGCCTTGCTCTCCAAAATTAATACCCCGGATATCTAAGACAAATAGGAAGAACCACATGTATAGTCTACTTCAAAAATTCTTTATGTTTGGAAAAACAGGGCTGACAGGTCTAAATGTCAGAGTGTATCACGATAGGTTTGTCAGAAGAAGGACTGGCAATCGTGAGAATTGGACACTAATCGTGAGATCATGAGACATGCAAGTAAATTATCAGTGTCAAGATGAAATCATGAGAGTTGAGAGGTCTGATACTCTACATAAAAACATTACCTGACCTTGTTTTGGTTGCTTAATTTGCTTTTCAGTCGTTTGAGATTCTTCATGAACTAATTACAGTCAAAATTAAATTGTGTCATAATAAAATACATTATAACAGAAATGTAATTACCAAAGAGATTTGGTTTAACTGTCAACAAGTGCCTTAGAAAGGCAGCAGACGTGCTAGCAGCATACACATGAAAATAGTCTCCTTGGCTTGCACTAGAGCCATAGTCAGAAATGCCTTTCATGACAACTGCTCTGCCTGGTATTTCGTTTCTTTTGAAACTGTCAATGGCTTGTTTCATAAAGTAGTAAGCTTCCATGTCTACCGCTTTCACATTTTTGTCGGCCACTCTCTTTTTGTAAGAACTCAATTCAGCCTTCAGGTTCATGTGCTTGTGTGGCACGGAAAGCATAGAATCAACAGTAGCTACAACATTATCTCGACGCGGAAATATAGCTTCATTTGCTGCGTATCTCTCCCCTAGATCAGTTAAGAAATATCTATATTTTACTGTTGGAGATAGACTAACCCAAGCTGATGACGATTGTGACATTGTGTTCAGGATTTCATCATAGGCGAGACGAGTCCTATCATCTTCCATTGTAGATAATCCAGGTAATTTCTTGTCCACCATCTCGTCAAGTAGGTCTTTCTTGGTAATACCGTCCTGCCCACTCTTGATCACAAGGTCTAGGATGAGTTGTTGAAGATAACGAGGGCTGGGACGGATGGCATTCTTAGGAACATACTTCAACCAGACGTAAGAATCCAAGTGAACCAATTCATTGACAGCTGCAAGGATGCCCTTGTCGAGCTCACAGTACTGCGCTCTAGCTTGGAGACCCCCGCCTTCCTCGACAGTACCTCCCGCCTCTACTGTCGCTCGATTGGCAACAAAGACACAACCGTGCTCCACGTGGCCATGTGTATTTTCTTCTGCAGCGCACGTTCCGGTCATTGCCACTATGGTAGCCGTGAAGAACTTAGCTAGATTGCCAAGCAATATTTGACTTTCAGTCCCTCCTCGGTCTGTTTGCGCGACCACGCCTATCTTGATGTCACTAGAATTCCATCCTTCACAAACTCTGACATTGAGCCTGTTAAGATCGGTGGGATGTGTGTATCTCTTTTCAAACTTGCTGTTCGTTCCGCTTTCCAAAACTGCTACTGCCGCCTGCAGTTCCGACTCCAGAGCACAAACAATGAGAACGTTCAAATGATCTTGAATATCAGACATTGCCAAAGATCGTTACAGCAGCTCTTTGTCTGCTTGTAATTGTGTCAAGTTGCAAATTGCATACGAAGGGAATTCCACCCAATAATGCAAAGGTCATTGAAACTCACGAGACTTTCACTCCCACTAGAGCGAATTACGTTCTGGAAAGTTACCTTCTTTTGTAGTTCAACTGTACTGGCCTTTGTTTTGTGCCAGCCTCTTTCAGCGTCCGATTTCTAAAAGAAATATTCTCTCGTACACTGGCCATCTTTGCTTTCACCGAGTATTTTAACGATGTAAAGTTGGGCACGTGATCACGTCACATGCTATTTCGTTGGGAGTCAAGTTTCTTTTACATCTCTGCTAACTTACAGTTAAGCAAACCCAGTTGCCAGGATATCAGCTAAAGAAATTTATTCTGTCAGCGTAAGTTGTTGCGATTGCAAATAAAGAAGTTTTGTAATTTAATTTCTATTGGAATTACCCGGATATAACTTGTTTCATATTCTTTTGGTGAGTCGCACTTTGATAGACTTCGTATAAAGTATTGCAGAAAATTCATTACTATGAAAATTCATAGCAAATGTAAAAACGTTTGCATGTATTGTCATTTCCAACGTCCCACATATATATCTTCGTTATAAAAATAATTGTTATCACTGTTCACTAGAAAAAAATGTATCGTATGGCGATTCAAACATTTTGATCTACGTACGTCGAATAAAGCCAGGCATCTCTACACGGTAAACATGTAATCAGTCCTCCTGCTCGCGCGCGCTCCACGTGCTAATTTTGGCACGTGCTTTTTGCTCCACTCGCCAAGAGAAGGACTGGTCACATATAACGTCACGTGAAGAACTTGTTCTTCATGTGGTAGGTTTTCGGTATATTGATTGGTCAAAACTGCAATGGGAGACGAAAAATGTTGTTACATAGGCACGCGTAGTATCCTATTAAATTGAAGTGAGTAGCAATTACCTTGACAATTAGACGGTTAATAGCATTTGTGGTTGGCACGCGAGGTGCAAGCTCATTAGTGTCTCATAGTAGACAGACGTGTCCAACGCCTCGTGAGATATTGATCATTCACGTTCCATCCCGTTTACAATAATGTGGCTGCATATTTGCTATTATAGAAGCTATATTTACGATTTTAAACGATTTCCAAAGCCAAATATTTAATTGTAATATTGAGATAAGTGTGGTTGACTTAGTAAAATGCTTTATCTTAATCGAAGTATATAATGGCACCTTGAAACCGTTTGTCTTTGCAATAGTCAAAGATATCTTTTGTGATCGATACGTTACCTAGAATACATCGCCCTGCAATGCTACATTTTTGAGCTGGGATTATGACGCAGTTAAGAATTTTGTTGAATCTGTGTGAAACTTCTTTTGCCAAGATTATGTGTTAGGTATTTGGCAATGAGATTGTGCGCAAGATTTTTGGGTATTTACATTCGCCTTACTAGTAAAGTCTGCCATTCGCAAAGCAATCTGGGAATATTTCCTCTAGTTTCTTTTGAAAGATATCCCAAAATTGAATAGAGAATTTTGTTGGCTATCTGTCTATACATGCATATTTACATAGTTTTAGATATCTTGCTGCCGTCTTGTATTCATGATCCAAAAGGTCTTTCTCCAGAAATTCTGTCGCTTAGTGAGGTTCGTTCTCTTAGTAGTGTAATATACCATATTCGCTAGTTAATAACGCCCTTGGCGTATAGAAAAGAAAGACATTTTCTGCGCGTATACATGGTTACAAATTACTGTCATTTGGCAAATCAACATCTAAATACTTGAAGAAGAAATACCACAAATGATTGCAATTATGTATTTGCAAAATCTAAGGTACCGGTATTTATACAGCATCAACATACACACAGACACTAAACACTATACACACATTTTCGGCTTGAAGCCCGTCAAGAGCAAGGTGTTAGTCGGTTATTTTAACAAAGACACGAGTCTAGCAGTAAGCAATTTTATTCAACACTGAACCAGTTCAATAAATGCAAAGAGACAGAAATAAACGTTCTGCGAAGTCCATTTTTTCTGCGCAAGCGTATGCTGGGCTTATACTTGGGCATGGGCGTATAGTTGGGCATGCGCGTTTCTTCGTGCTAAAAGTTCTGAACTGTCGTACATAGGCTTATATAAGGGCCTGGTCGCTATTTTGGCATGGGCGTTATTACGGGCGAATACGATAATGCGTTTACATCTCAAAGATTAATTTCTTCTGCTTTGAATATTATTTCGCAGAAATGTGGTTATCTCTGAGATTGTTTCGGTCGTCTTCGTTACATTTGGTTTGTCTTCTATATTAAACTCTGCAATATTTGCTGTATTCGCTTTCAACAATTCGGCTGCAGCTACAAACAGTTTTGACGTTTCTCTTTATTCAGGGCAAGTTGCTTTCGCACGAATCGGGAGACCTCGGGCATCAGTTTCTACTATAGACTGCAGTTTGTTTTTGGCTACTGTCAATTCTGTTTTAGCGGATAAAGAACTAGTTGTAGACATATTCGTCAGCTGCACAAGTTTCCGTTCCTAACTAGATCTGTGATCTCTTTTTTTCCAAATTGGCAGTCTATTAGAGTAGAGTATAGTCATTTCGTTAATTTGGGCATTACTGATCGTCACATGGCACCATTCCGCTATGTTTCAAAATTTTCTATTTTCTAGCATACTGTCGGTCAAAAACAACATATTCGGTTGTAATATGCTTCATTATTCAACACGCAGACGCTGAATTTTTTCCGGCCCTCTGCCTGACATTTGTACATATAAGTCTGCAAAATAGATTAGTATAGGCTTGTGGTCGCTACATCGTGAAAAATGGTATATCGTATTTCTTTACAGATGATGACGAGACATGAATATGAAAATATAGTCTATTTGCGAAGAGTAATTGTTTCTGGACAAGTTTGGCCTAAAGGTTTCGGGTAAGGTAGCAATCGTCAAGGCTTTGTTTGAAAATAATAGCTTGTCTTTGGCGTGAGTCAGTTAATAACGGGCAATTTCTAAACGTTGATGGTTGTCGATTCAGTTTGATAGTTTATAACTTCGTTACAATATTGTTATGCAATATTGAAATTTTAAAGAACTCCATTCTCTGTGTCAAATGTATTTTACCGTAAGCTTTTGTAATTCGATGGATGTTTAAGTCAAGACGATATGTACTATCAACAGACGTCGTTCAATACTACTTTAAACAGAGAAAGTGAAAATTTATTTGAGACGACTGTTATCCATCTACACACGTAAATGGTTACAGGAGAATTGTATACTTAGAAAAATATTCATATACAGTTGGTAAACTGTGTGGACATAAATATATTTCTTGCACAAAGAAAACAGAGTTGTAGGCGTGATACGAACGAGCAATTAATGATAGCTTTCTGTTGTCACGGAGAACGCAAACCTTTAAAGTACAAGGTTAATGGTATTGGGATACTTTATGGAGTAATTGTTAAGAATATTATAAACACACCAAAAAATTTTTTAAAAAATTGATGTACTAAAAAAGAGACACTCATTTCGCATTTACGTTACGTAGCGAGTCAGCGGTATTGCAAAATTTGAAGAAGATCTCTTACTCTCTTTTCCTTTTTTTGCTCTTTAGTTCTTGTTTATATTTCGTTCGCTTTGGGGATAGTTTAAGAGTTTTGTCTTCCTTTTTTCATCAGCATTTAGACTGTTAGCATTATCAGAATCTTCGCCCATTGTGTCTATCATGGGTATTCCGCTGTTTTCATCTTCAGATAGCGTTTCATTATACGATACTAAATTGTCTCGATTCACTGCATTACCACATCACGTGGACCAATGACCGTTGTGCAGACCAAACTCCTTGGCAAGAGGCGACTGAGAATCTCCGTTACACATTTATATTCGACTCGCATTTGGAATTTTGTCACAGCTGGGTAGACATTTCTCTATTGTCTTGACTCTTGTTAATTTGTGACATGTGATGATTAATCTCTTGAAGATCGATCGGTAGTGTGCCGTCAACTCTCAATTAAAATAGAAATTCTTGTTCTGGGTAATCGTTATTAGTCGTATTCTGCCATACTCCATCGTCACTCTCTGCGCCATCGTGAATTGTATGTTGCGCAAGTGTTTTCGTACATTCTCCAATTAGATACCCTACCAAATCCCATTTGAAACAGGTATGACGTTGACCATCATCGCATTCTCATGGGAGAAACGATATCTTAATATGCAGAAACTTTAGGAGATCTCCCGTATTATACAAAATTTGACATTCCTGTTCTTGTTTTAATATTTGCAGACCTACATTTTCGTCTCAGCACTTGAGGGTCTACTCGTCCATGCATGTACAGTTTCGGGTTATTGTATGTTTGTCCTCCAATTTGTATAGAATTTTAATACTTGCAAATGCAAAAGGAATGCCGATAGGAGTAAATCATAAGTTACGCTTACGCAGCTTTTCTCCTGATCAAAGTAGAGTATCCCTAGTCTGCATTGTTTCTACTGTAATTTTTAATATTCGATTGGTCGTTGTAACACAAGCTATGTGTTCTTACTGTATATGCAGCCGAAAAGCCTCTATAAGCTACTCAGCCCTAATCTTTAAAGATACATCATGTCTTGTCGTAGTGGAAATGGTCTTATAATGACTATCTCTAATGAGACTGCCACGTGTTGGCATTCAACCTCACAATCCTCCGCTAGCATATATCTTTACCAACATTTATCTACTCCATACCAACTCCTGCTTTCACTATTTATCTCTACTGACAACAACACGGTCAGTAGGCTTGAATAGCTAAGACGCTATTATAATACAAACAGCATCCTATAGCTATATCTCTTAAGTGTAAAATCGCATCTATTTTGAAAAATACCTGATAAAACTTAAAACTATACAGTACAGCAAGCTGTGTCGGCTGACATGTCAGATATACACGAGCCCTTCTTCAGTATCTGGACATCGTTGTTATTGTCACGAGGAGAGTGGCAAATGAAGACAACGTAATTATCAAGTCAGTTAGCTGCAACACACACATGCGGAATAAAAATGATATCCGAGTTAAGCCTATACAATAAGTGGTTTGTATCATGCAAGGCTCATTGTTGGTTTGAATTACCATTCACTATGATCTGTGACTACGTAAATCAATTTTTATCCAATTTGGCGCGTTTACCCTTTAGTAAATCACTATAGCATACCAAATCATTTTCGCGTTATTGAAACCAGTTGCATGTGTTGGGCGGCCGTAGAGTAATAGAGTATAAGCGATTTTTACCCGCTGTATTGACCAGTCAAACCCTCGTGACTTGATACAATTAAATGAAAGACAGACAATACGTAAAAGTAACGATAATTTTGGGAGGACCTTTTGAAACGACGGTTAGGGCAAACCTATTGCCGTCTTTCTTATTGAAAATCTTTTCAACATCTGTTTAATTAAAGCAGTAGTACAGACGACTGAAACAAACCACATGTATTAGGCTAGAAGGAATGTTGTAGAATTAAGCCAATTCTAACCTATTTGCATAAAAATATTAAATTAAGAATCAGTCAACCAGAATGAGACAAAACTATTCGTAGCACTTGCAAAGTCTAGCCTATCACCATGCATTGAGCGGTTGCTCAGTGTCATTGCCGTCTTATCTGTCACGACATGCTATTGCGAGAAAAGGTTTAGCTCTCGGAGACGCCTCAAGATGTACCTTCGCACCACAATGATGCCACCCCGTCTGGATGGTCTGGCTTTGATGCACGTTCACTACACGAGAGAAGTGAACATTGACGAAGTAATTCGACACTTCTTATTAATGAGTTCCCCACGGAGTATGATTAGTCCAATCACGGTTACGACACGGGTTTGTAACATACACAATAGCTCTACCGTGTCTAAAGCCAGTGATGAAAACTCGTATGATGAGTATGACTAATGCTAGTGTTTACAAACAGTTTATACGGGTGACTTGCATAGACTTACATGATTATAGATAAATGATAATCACAGGCAGTGTAAACTAGTTATAAGCAATTTTTTTCAGGACTCTTCTACTATTGTAAAGTATTATGGTGTATGACTTTACGGGTTTTTTTTGGAAAAGAATTCTATTGGCAGGCTCAACGGTGTTGCATTGGCGTGGTCAAAGCGTGTCCTGTCGGGAACCACCTAAATTAGAGAGCGGTGTACGCCACAACACACCCGACTATAGCATGGCTAGACTAAGTAATATATTAGAACCAGTGTAGGCATACGAACAGCCGGGAAACAACTTTTTAAGTTGTGATTGGCAAATATATATTATCTTCGTCTGCCAAATATTCCTAAAAGCTGTCACGTGATCTAAAAATGTAAATGCAAGGATGACAGACGTAGAAAATGATATAAGTTTGAAGTAACATTTACTATAATGTTAATAATTTACTGTTGGTTTTCAGTTTGTTTCTCTGTGCCGACTGCACATGCACATTTGCAGTATCACTCCCTATTACGTAAGTAGGCAAATTTTTTGGTCCTTTAACCAATTGTGGCAGATGTTTTCCAAGAGGTTTAATACAGATGTTACAGATTGTACGGCGATGGCTTAGGAACGTTGGCCTGTTAGTACCGTGTGAGCGTGTTTATATCAAAATATTGGTCTGCCGGTTGCCGTCTCGTCGTGACGGTTGCTCCTGCATGCATGCACGTGTCTGGAATCATGCGGACAAATCTAAAGTGGGGCTTGTCAGAGACTATGACGTTACTGGAAAGATCAGAAGTTTTTTTCGAGAGTAGCGAATCTTCTAATCTGGGTCGCACAAGGGCAAGGGGCGTGGTCATATATGACTCTCCATCGAGCTTATGGTATATACATATAAATATACATACATACATGCATATATATATATATATATATATATATATATATATATATATATATATATATATATATATACATACATACATGCATATATATATACATACATACATATACATACATACATACATACATATATATATATATATATATATATATATATATATATATATATATATATATATATATATATATATATATATATATATATATATATATATGTGTGTGTGTGTGTGTGTGTGTGTGTGTGTGTGTGTGTGTGTGTGTGTGTGTGTGTGTGTGTGTGGTGTGTGTGTGTGTGTGTGTGTGTGTGGGTGTGTGTGTGTGTGTGTGTGTGTGTGTGTGTGTGTGTGTGTGTGTGTGTGTGTGTGTGTGTGTGTGTGTGTGTGTGTACAAATCTCCAATTTCTCATCATCATGACCATGTTTCATGATAGGACCTCTCTTAACCCCCAATTTAATTGTGTCTCACAAAATACATATTATTAGAGACTTGCCGTATCCTGGTCTGTAGGCAAGGCAGAGCATTTCCGGTTGCGCACAAGATCCCAGGTACGGGGCTCACCAGTGATTACGTGATCATCTTCGATCGTACAGAATTTGCTATCGACTCGCATTTGTTTAGGTTTGTGACTCTCAAGAGAATGGCTGAAGGAATAGATCCTTTTTGGGAAAAGCAATTGAAGCCCCACAAGTTGCAAGTGGCCAAACAGCTTAGTTCTCGTCGACATCACTTGTTCACGCTTCTTTTTAGCAAAGGTCTTCTTAATGGAGACGAAGAGGATCAGTTCAACAGGTCTACTAAATCAGAAACGGACTTGGCGCTTGATATTTTTGCTGTTTTGCGCAACCAAAGCATCGGGTGGTTTGACAAATTCTGCGAAGTACTCCTAGACACGAAAGACGAAGCTCTAGGTGATGTGGAGAAGCTTCTTCGTCCACATCATTATAAAAGAACTGAAGGTAAGCAGTAATCTGGATCGCTAGAGGATAACACTGATCGCTTTCACACACAGCAGGGATAGCTTTGGTTATAACCGTTGGGTAGTGTTGAACGACTTGATTCTTCCGTTTCCATTAGCAGATCATAATTAAGATGGTACTTCTCTTGTTAAATAATGCTAAAGCTGAGTAGTATTCAGGCAGACACCAAGTCAAAGTTGGTGCAAAGAGTGTTATTCGTGTGAGGAATATGTCCATTGTGGATGGCAAATGGTGATCAGGCAGAATTCCACATTAGTAGTCATTTAGGTTATGAAATAGAAGGGTGGACTCTGAATTATATAAAGAAATGCATATTGACAATGTACTGACTAAACCTGTTTTTGAAATATGGCAAGAATAAATACAAACTGACTGTTATGGGTGATACACTTACTTGCTTTAGTTACTTTTTGTACAGTTATCAATTTGTAAATGTTGAACTATGACAGTATGTGGTTGTCCACATATATAGTCTGATATAGAGGACGAGCAAGATTTATGCAAGGACATGTGTTACTTTTTGCCTCTATGGCAGTGAAGTTTAAGTTCTGTGTGTTTGCGTGAGTGCGTGCTTGCTTTTCCGTTTGTGTTTGTGTACAATATCCAGTGGATACAGTAAATATACAAGAATAGACAGAAATTAATGTACTTGTTTTATGTTAAACGTACCTAAATTTTATTTTAATATGTGGCTTGTATTTTTCTGTCTTTTTTGGTTTTTTATCACCTTGCCTACCTAGTTCAAAGAGATAACCAAGAAGAGGTATACTGCATTCACTACCTCAGATGAATTGGGAATGGTGTAGTGAACTTTCATCAATTCTTGTAGCTTGCAGCTTAGCTATCTTGTCCGTTTGTTTTGCAGCAATAGCTGCTTTGCTACCAAGCAAACAATAAAGAGTGTTTGAAATTCTACCTTCACATTTCTTGTATTTCTAGTTTGCACAGCAGACCTTGTCTGTTTGACGATTATGGTGAGGGAGGGATTGACTTATTGATTGTTTCTTGCAGCTTAGCACTACATACCAGAGATATAGGCATTGAAAGGCTTTGTGGCTGAAGATCAGCTAAGTGTTTGAAAAGTTTCTTGCATAATTGGAATCTGACATGTAGTTGATAAACTTGGGATGACTGTGTCCTACATGAAACATTATTGACTTACTATATTTGCAGGGCAGCTTTAGAAGACCAACATTGTGCATTCAAACATGTGACTGTCATTAGAGTTAGCTTTCAAAGGCGTATATAATATTGCAGCAGTTTTCAAGAGTTGTCCTTGTAGATTACAGCAATAACAATTGCTACAGTCACAATTTTTGAATGCCATTATGTGGGTGACGTCTTAGCTTAAATTAATGTTGACTGTATCAATAGATATTCGTAGTTGTAGTGTTCTGTTTGACAAATGGTATTTACTCGGTTCTTAGGAACCTGCACATCTATTCAACATATACTCTGTGCACCTGTTTAGACCTTAAGTATTGGTATGTTCATGGCTACATCTCAGAGTATTATGGTAATCTCATCATATATCCTGTCTACAGCGATTCTTAATTTTTGAAAGTTTTCAGTGAGTTCATGCAGTCAAGGGCAGTCCGACTAAGAGGAGACATCCCCCACAGCAGGCTTGGAACGTCAGAACACAAACCACGTGGTTTAGCAGACTATCAAGAAGTTCGTTATCAGTCCTGACACCATCTGGAAAAAATGGCTAGTGGGACCACACGAAACCCGTAGTACGCGTTTTCCTTGCAGTTTGAAGAGCCAACCACGCTGCAACATCATTGGTGAAAGCTAGACCTACACAAAGACTAGAATTTGGACAGACCAAGAAGACTTGTCAACTTTGTAATGTTTGGCATTTAACTGGGGTATTCTAATTCGTGAGAAGTGGCCAGCGTTCATGAATGTGCATAAAGATGTGCAATATCTATAACTTTGAGCCTATCGCCATTGAAACCCATAGTTTGTAGCACCCAAGACTAGTCTCGCCTAGCCAAACTACTTCGGGTAGGAAAGGGTTTTGGGATATGACTAATCCATTGTTGTTTGGCGCTTCCCAAAACTCATGGAGGATAAAGACCTCTATAAAGATAGCAGGACGTCTATACATAGCTGTCACACAGTGCCATTAGTACTAGAGCGTGAAGTTCTCAAATACTAATTGTATAAATAACGTTTTATATTGCGCCCAAAACATAGGGAGATACCGCAGGCCATGATGAGAGCCGTATTAGACAAATAGCATCTATAATAGCCACAGAATAGTGTGGTGTGCTTTATAGAGAAAATTTGCGCCCTATTAGAAGAGTAACTCCTACAGTATATAGTCGCAGAATTGTGTGCCTCAACTGTAGAGGAAAATAGGAAAGTTGCGCCGTATTAGACAAATACCTCCTACAGTATATAGCCACAGTATCGTGTGGTGTGCTCTATACAGGAAACCGTGCCTTGTTAGACAAATAGCTCCTACTGTATATAGCCTTAGAATTGTATGCCTCAGCTGTAGATGAAAATTGCTCTCTGTTGGAGAAATATCATCTACTTTATATAACTGTACAAATGTCTGTACCGTAAATCACTGAATCAATGCGAACGGATGTCTAACCCCAAGCGCATTGCTTTAACATCGAAAGTCTTGCGACAGCAGGCGCAGAACATCGGACTCAAGAGATACTCTCGCCTACAAAAAGCAGACCTTGTAGCGGATATCTCTGAAGCCCGAAACTCAGGAGGTCTAAGCCCTAAATCCGTTGTTTTACCAACTATCAAAGTCCTGCGACAGCAGGCCATGCACATTGGACTCAAGGGATTTTCCCGCCTGCGAAAAGCAGAGGTTGTAGAGTTCATCTCCAATCCCGAGACCCACAGAAGACGTAACGAATACAACGTGCCACTCAAACTGAGCGCTATCCAGCTCTGAATGGTGTCCTTTACAACCCGAAGCAATATCTTCCGAGCTATAAAATATATTCGCGAAGAACACGACGCTTCTCTTCGAGTCAAGAAGAGTGTGAAAGAGCTCCAAGTCCTCAGTATCGTCCAATCACTCTCGAGAGGTTTTGAAGTATGATGTTTCAGGAACCCCTGGCTACATGCATCATGAAGGAAGGAGCCACAATCCTTGAGAAGCAGGACACGAACAGGAAAATGCGATTAAAGGACGTAGGATGCTGACATTTACATTTCGTCTTGAGGTAGGAGGTGCCTCCACAGACGTAATGATGGAAAGTTTGCACACCGCGTATAAACGTCATTCTACCTTAGGTATCTCTGCACCTGCAAGATCAGAAATATCGAGACCAATATGTCAAGAAATTCGATGCCAGAAATGGACCTGTCTTCATTTTGATTGGAAAACCTGTCCAATATTATCACCATTGGTATGTTCGAGAAGCACGCCTTCTATATCAAAGACATCCGGAATGTCTCCAACCTCTATAGCTACTTCTGTGCTCATTGTTCCCAATCCTTTACCCAAGCATATAACCTTCAACGACATGCCACCCTGTGCACCAAATGTGTCACCCAAGTCCAGTGTCCAGGTGTTCCGGTAGAAGCACCCCAGTTGGCATACGAGATGGCATTCTACCAAAGCTGCAACGCTAGCAACATTGCCATTTGCTGGCTAGAATGCGAAAGCCAGCAGCGTGGCGCTGACTTCCAGCACGCTAAATGCGGATGTGGTCGTGATCCTTGGATCTAGAGAGCGCCCGTCGACGATATGGCCAGTCGAAGTGTATTTCAGTTTCACGGCTGTCTCAGGCGCGGTGGTCCGAAGCGTTATCCAACGCAAACAGCATATACAAACCAACCCTCATGCGAGATCAAACTATCCGAGCCGCCGGATTCGATCTCGTGGTCATGTGGGAGTGCGACTCATATAGGCAAGCCCCCAGTCCAGAACCCTAAAACGAAGCTAATCCACACTTATTTAGTGGGACTCCAAGCCTATCTCGACAAGAGAAAGGCCCGCTTCCCCATAACCTTTTTCACATTCGATGCCAAGCACATCCCTATGTCGGTCATCTTCGGCGACACACTAAAACCCTCCACACAACTAGGCAACGCCGATCCCAAGGAAATCAATACGGCAAGTCGCTCGTCAACGATATCTTCCGTATGATCTCGTGGTTCTCCACACCAAGCAAAAGAACCGGATCCAAGAGTGGTGTGACCAAGTGCCTGTGCCGGGATCAATTCGGATGAGTACGACTTGAAACCTCGTCAAAGAGCACTGTTTTAACCTGATCACCGTCACTGCCAAGAAGAACAAGGTAGCCAAGAAGGCTAACCAGACCATATTCATATTAACACCTCACTTGCGATTCCAGGCTGCCATGAACTCTATGGGACCAGGCAATAGCTACGACAAATTGGTCAATGCCTATGGCTTTAGATCGCATCAGAGCTGGTTTCCCTACGAGAGTTTGACAATAGCGACAACGTACAACATCCTGGTATACCTGACTACCCCGCTTGTTAATCCAAGCTAAAAGGCCAGCACCCATTCTCCTTCTAAAGAGTGGCAATCGTGCAAACGCACATTCCGAGAGCGAGACAGAACCTACTTTGCCGACTGGCTACGGTACTACAAAGACTTCGATGTCGATCCAAATGCTGGAGGCTCTCAGCAAGAAGAGAAACTTCTATCATGGATATGGTGCCGACATTCTGAAAGACGCAAGGACGCAGTCTCACTTGCTGGTGTATCTCTTCAGTTCCAACTTCGAGGCACCCATTAACACCACAAAGAACACAACCTCCTGAATCCAAAGGGGAGGCCTACGACATGCCGGAAGTTGCAGTCGTAGGCTCGTTTTCACAAAGTATTACGAAGATGATGTCACACACATTATATCACACCAATATCAGAGTGCTCGCTTCTGAAAATACGTTGTGGGCTACGACGCGTACCGTCTACACCTTTCGATAATGACCACGCACATGCCCTGTGGGCCAGAAGTTGTTCGGTACTACCCAATCCCCAAGCCGATGCTCAAACCCTCTTCCAAAACGTGGTCCTAACCATTGGTCAAACCACCAACAACTGGTTCTGTTATGTAGAGTTTGACCTCCGTGTCTCTGCCAATCTTTGCGATACGTTCGCAGAGATATGCCCACTCTTCAACAATCAGGAGGTTTGGGAGGCCGACTTCTCCCAATGGATGCTGAACTAGTTACAACGCACTTGCAGAAAACGCATCAACACCAGGAAATTGCTTTGTACTCGGTCTGCCAACAGCATTCTCCTATATACTTCCTACTCCAATGGTATATTGACCACGGTCTGGAGGTCACAGCACTATACCACACGATCGACTACGAGCCCAAGAAGATCTTCAAGTGGTTCGTTGAGCAAGTGACAGCAGCAAGACGCACAGGAGAAGAGAACAAAGCCCACGTCCTATTGGCAGATGTATTTACACTGCTAACCAAATGCGGCTATGGGAAACTCATCCAAGCGTTGGAGTGTCAGACCATTGCCACCTATACCAAGATGAGAAGGTAGTCAAACAGGTTATGCAAAGCATGTGGTTGGATGGCAATATATATGATGAGTTCGGTGACGCCTATCAATGAGTTGTGTTCCTCCAAGCCACTGATCTTTGTCAAGAGCACCTTTCAATTGGGCATTGCATTCTATCAATTGGCCAAACTACGAATGCTTGAGTTCTACTTTGACTTCCTCGACAAGTATGTGAACCGTCGTTACTTTGAGTTGATTCGGGTGGAGACCGACAGCATGTAAATGGCTCTATCCACTGGAGTACAGACAAAGCGGTACGTCAAGAGATGACAGAGGACTTCCAGACCCATCGTCAAGAATGGTTGTCCTTGAACACATGGAGCACCGCACACCCGATTTCTTCAAATTCGAGTTGGAAGTGTTACGAGCCATCGCCCTATGCAGCAAAATCTACTACGTAGACAATGGACCTGGCAGAGAGCTTATCCTATCGATGAAAAGCTAATCAATGATTTGGTTCTTTTAAACCGCTCTAAAGTCGTTCGTGTTACGGTCAATGAGAGAGCTCTATTCCGTCCAATAAGACCTTTTATAGTCCAGGAGGACGAGGGAGCCGTCCATATGGAAATCTGACGCAGAATACGTGGTGAACAAGATTAGAAACAGAGGTTTGAGGAAGCCCCGGCCACTCCCAGCAAACCCAATGCCAGCAACCCTACTCTCAACAAACCCTAAAAACAAAAATCACATTTAAATCCACCGTTGGCGACCTGTACGTCGATCCCATGCGACGGCAAACATGTTAGTCGTTGCCTACAAGGGTGATAAGAAGGTCATTCCGAAAGAGATAGACGAAGATTTGTTGGAGTTGTGACCAAACGATTCAAAACAGACAATGCGTACAATGATGGAGCCTCTAGGCCTGGAACAAACTGGTCGAACTGTCTGGTCTTCCTGTCAACACACGATCCAAGAAGTATCAACCGCAAGACCACGAGATCAAGTATTACAAGTCGCCAGACGAACTCTATCGTCTCTTAGAAGTCCTCATCAACAGCAAAGAAAGCGGTAACGAGAGGGTCGCTCTGGACAGTGAGATCGTCGAGATCATAGATAGATTATTTGTTGGTAGTTTTATCTAAAATAGAATACAAAATGATTCACGATTGCGTATAGTAATGGTATAGACATGGATCAAGCACGATTGAGCCGGGGTATGACTACCCGTTAGCTCTATGATCAGCTCAAATTTGACACAAAGATGGTGCGTATGGAATTTGAACTTGCTATTCTACAACTTATCATGGCGATTCGAGAAGACGACGATAGAGTGTTGACCAATATTGTCTTTATATTATGCAACTCCATTGTATTGGAGAAAGAGTTTTCACGAGCCAAGTACTTGGATATATTCAAGCATATTCGCGAAATGAGAGAAAATCTTATCTAATTCTCTATATATTGACATTGGTGATACCTTTCTAGCATTAGAAAGCGCGTCGGCCACCTCAACAGGTTTGAGTTCTGATTTTACCATAGAACTACACCCAGCTCTTCTTCTCAACGATGTTTTCGATTATAAATTGGCAGTGATCCCTAGTGATATATGGTATTCGTTGTACAATAGTTCTTGAGACAGAAATGTGTTCTGGTACACTGACACTGCAAAGTGTATCAGAGTTTAGGTACCACCGGGTGCTTACAATATAACGGACATAAACTTGGCAATCAAATGGGTTATGAAATCGAACGTTGACAATGAAGACGGTATAGTCATACAAACTAATTGAAATATCGTAAAGTTATGAATAATTCTCGCTCATAGTTACCAAATCGATTTCACAATCAAAAATAGGTTGAAATATATAATGGAATTCGATGAAAAACGTGTGTGAGAGGATGGAGTGTACGACATCGATAGACAAGTCAACATCACCGATATCCACTCGGTATTGATACAATGCCCTCTGTCGTATCCTCTAGCTACTTGAACGGTAGTACCAGCATTGTCATCTACACCTTTTCTCCCGAAAAACCACCGTGATCCCTTATCTCCATCCAACCGAATAATTTCATCTACTGTTGAATTGGTAAACGAGACTCAATCTCCAATATCACCATACGTGTTACCGATAAGGATGGTAGACCCATCGATTTCAATAAGGGGAGAACAACGTTCTTACTATACATCAAATCTATGTAACCTATAGGTATAGTGACAACCATTTTGTACAGACGAAATCTGTTGTATGGTAAGAAATCATTGGGAGATCTCTTTTTAGGAAACTTGGAGGATGTTGCCAAAGGTGTTTGAAATCGGGATCTAATATGCTTTTGAACAAAGGCAAGGATTCCCTCAAATTAGGGCCAAATAGGGTCTCACCACTGGAAAACTCTAGCGCTTAAAGGTAAAGACTTTGCTATTTCCAAGGCGAAAGATTATGTGACTAAGAGTAAAGACTTAGCTGTCGAAAAGGCTTGAGGCCTGACAGAAAGAGCGCTCGCCAACAAAGTGGCAGCCAAGCAGAAAGCTTATCCAAAGTTCGGGTCTCCAAGGTGGGACCGATCGCCATTAGGATATAGACCCCACGGGCACCTTAGACATGATCAAAACACAGGCATCCAATCCACAGGTCCATAAATAGTCCTACATAGGCATATCAGCGAGCTCATCGGTAGTCAATCTCGGGCTATCTTGAGAAATGTAGTCGCGGGTAGTGATTTGAAACGATTGCGATAAATTTTTGTGTAACCCCTAATACAGTGCGATGGAAATTGCTAGGTTTGTATCAACTTACTTTCAATGTTGGAGGATCTCATGGTGTACGACTCGATCACCGTGTTCGAATACATCGAATATCTTCCTAACGACTGCTGTAACATAAACAAATTTGGAGAGCATAAAATAGACACTCGAGATCTGTACGAATACCTGCTTCCTTACAAAACAATGCTGGAGGGTAGAGTTAAACTGGTCAAAGCGGCCGACAATTTCAATTTCGCCGTTACCGATGTCGTCAAACTCGTCAACAATGGATGGTCTCTCATTCGATCTATCCAATACCAAATCGACGGTCACCTAGTTGAGTACGTCAATCAATGCCTACCTCAAGCCAGCGCGATCGTGAATTTTGTCCAATTCTCAGACGACTACGCTAGAAGTACGGCGACCAATATGCTTTTGTACCGCGATAATGCCATGGCGGTGCGTAGCATAACGAGTTTGGTGTTTCTCTATCATCCCTGTTTCCCACCACCGCTCGCAGCGAGATTGCTCTCGACGCCGCTGGACACACTGTCAATATAACAGGAGTAAGTGTTAGAACTCTAGACTTTGCCAATGAGTTCAGAAATTCTATGTACAACGTGGGATTCCGCAGTAGGCAAGAGATCACGCCGGGTGCAAATTCGGGCATTATGTTTCAACTCTTGAATGACAGGTTGGCATCCCATCGTGATATCGACACTGTTATTTGGGAGTGAAGCAAACTTACATCATAGAAATATGTTTGCCCGACAATTATATCCATTGGGATGCACAGACGCAAGTGGACGCTTTTTTGGTGGCAGCCGCCTAGCGTAGTCTCTACTTTTAGCAAGTCAGACTGTACAGAAATCAGTACGAACTCGTCGAATTGAGTTCCATTTGGAGAGTCATAAGCGTTTTTGCCAGCGAACAATTGCCGCAACACGTCTTTGCTGCGTTTGCGTCCGTCGAGCGGGATGGGAGTCGGGGATTGGAGTCAGGAACAAAACAACCAAGTCTTCGACAACGCGAAGCTGACAGGATTGAGTGTGCGCTTCTGTAGTGGACAGTCCGCAGACAGGGAGATCGAGACAAACTTTTCTGAAGCGTCTACATATTTCTCGAGGGCGTACATGTTATTCCAGCAAGCGGTCAAGAAATATTCGGACATGGATTCGGGAAGCCAAGTTTCCGTCAAAGACTTTGCGTCTCTTTACCCGACCATACACGTCAACGTGTGCAAGCACGAGAAAGACTGAAGATGGGCACGGCCAACCTCGAAATACAATGGCAATTGGCGAGCAATTTTAGAAACTTTGCAAACGGCGACTTTTCGGTCTATCACGTCTACTGCATTGTCCTGAGAGATCGATACATGACGTTGAAGGGGGTGAGCGGCAAGATGAACGTGATTGTTTAATGTAACCTATAGATATGGACGTAATTTACGTCAAGTTTAGGTTCACTCTGACGTACAGTCAGAAGGAAGCGTTACGAAGTGCCTTTCAGAATCACACTGGCTACACCCTAAGATTATCGCACTCTCATTTATCGGGAGGTGATGTATTGAATATAACACGGACACAGTACAACAGGATCACAAAGGCAAAGACTCAG
Source organism: Corticium candelabrum (assembly GCF_963422355.1). Lineage (NCBI taxonomy): Eukaryota > Metazoa > Porifera > Homoscleromorpha > Homosclerophorida > Plakinidae > Corticium > Corticium candelabrum. The sequence continues at coordinate 3,177,197 of NC_085090.1, forward strand.
GGGCGGAACATTGATTTGAAACTCTCCAAGTCGCGGATCACAAAAATGTTGACTCGATCGGCTCGATAATAGCTAAATTTGCGCCTAAACTCCTCAAACTCGTTCCAGTGTTGCTCAGTACTGTAGGTATTACCTCCGCATCGGTTGCAATCTCTGGAGCAACCAAGAAAGCTGTCAGTAGTAATGGCGCTGCGACTATGAGAAGATGAAAAACGCATGTACCAAGAAGCGTGGATTTCTGGGAGCGTTGTTGGCCGGTTTAGCATCACCACCCATATTAAAAACTTTGGGTATCTGTATCGGAGCCAGAAGAACGGTAAAAGGATTGATATTACTCGCACAGTTGGTTATATATAGACGCTAATCAATTTACAGGTTGATGAAGAACTCGAGAATCGTGAGGTAGACACCTATAGAGGCACCTACAGCAAAGACACTCTACCAAACCAGCCCAAAGCCAATGAGTATCTAGTTATCAACCTAGAAGATTTGTTTGATGGTGATGGAACCCATTGGCTGGCCATTATAACGACCCCAAGACACTAGATTTGGAATACTTTGATATTTTCGGGATGCGACCTCCGGAGGTTGTGTACTGGTATATTCAAAAGAGTATGCTACAAGATAGACATAGCGTCCTGTGTTGCCTATACTTTACCGTTCATCGCTGGCAAGGTCGCCCCATGCAAGATATTCTGCTCAATTTTACCCAAGATGCCGTCATTGGGAAATATACGTCGTTTAGGTTGGTTTTTGTAAACACTTCCTAATGTAAGCGTATATATATATATATATATATATATATATATATATATATATAACCATGGTGTCGGACTCTGTAAGGTGTAAAAGAAAGACTCCGGAAGTGAATCCAACTCATATGCGGACAAAGAGCAATAAGATAGTGATGAGATCTTCGTTCCCGGTGTCTGAAATCACAAAACCAGATTTATGTCAAGGAAAGAAATTGAAGGTTCTGAATTGGATATAATTATAACTAGTATACCAGTTATCGGACCGCTGATGAAAGAGATACTTGTTAGTGGAGCTGGAATGGGGTTGCGTTTACCTAGCACAGTGGGTAGAGGAAAACTATCGTGGACGGACCAACCAGCTGAAGAACTCCATAATCCCGCGAAACTGCGGTTCCCGACGAGGCATGTCAGGGTGGAGGTGTAGGCAACACGCGGACGGCGGCTCTCGTCGACATGCAGTCTTTCTCGAAATATAACGAAAGAATCAAGTATCTTTTCAACATCAGCGATGTTTTGAGCAAGTATGCGTGGTCTATTCCGTTGGTAGACAAGACGGGTAAAATATAGTTTGTTTTTTCGACAAGATACCAAAAACGAAACCCAGGAGGTTGTGACTGGTCGACGTTCTAAATTTTGCAATAAGACCATGGACCGCTGGCTAGAGGACAACGTAACTAGAGATATTTCCCATATAATGATTGTAAAGCGGTGGTTGCGGAAAGATTTAATTAAACCCTAAAAACTAGAATGTGGAAATACAAGTCGGCCAACAACACCTATAGGTACAGAGACGTTTTACGTAAATTGTTGAAGAAACAAATACCTCGTATCACAAACGAAACGGATCACCCGTTTGGAATCATCTGTATGGTGACGCAGTCGAGCCCCACAAACCCGTTGTGTTGCCGACGATGAAAGTCTGTAATCATGTTCGAATATCCAAGATAAAGACCACATTTACAGAGGGATACACACCCAACTGAGCCAATAAGTTTACGAGGTCGTCGACATACAGAATAGCAACATTGTGACCTATAAGATCAAAGACTTCAATGGTGAGCCTGTCGACGGAGCTTTCTACGAGCCAGAGGTATATAAGACGACCCAGGATGGTTTTCGTATCAAAGATACAGATTAAGGGACAACGAGGGTTCTTCGAATGGAAACGATACCCCAACACATTCAACAGTTGAGTGGGCAACCTCACCACCCTTGGATGAGATCTACGATGGTCTCCCATAATTGCTCGTATTCGAACCGAGTTTTCTCTTTGAAGGGCGCGCATCGTTGGGCTTGCTCTTGAAGACCAATGCGTGTGATATCTTCGATAAGATAAAATCCAATTTGATGAGTTTTCTTTGGCGGACGTTATATCGTATTCTTTCTACCTGTCGTGTTCTCATTACGACCAACCTCTTCTGATCCTCGGTGAGATCGAATCGTTGCAGTTTTTTTCTGATGTTGTATTTCATGTTGTATTTGGATGTTGATATATAGTGAGCGTGCGGCCCGGCTTTCGGAAGTTGTTCTTCTTGGCCGATGAGACCGAACCTCTTGCATACGTGTTTCTACTCGCACACCATTTTCAATTTACCAGCACTCGCAGATTTTTAGGAAAGGGATCGACCTATTCTAACTTAGAGGAGGTTGGAGAGCGCAGTACCAACAGTAATAGTCGTGGTGATTTGTATTCCCACAGTCGGGACACTAAAAAAACTTTTTGGGGTTCCCGGCAGTTGCTGATGCAGTACCAATCGTGTGTTTTGCAAGTGCACAATTCCTGATATTATATATACTTTATTTCCCTAATAGGGCACACCAGTTTTGTGTAACATTTGTATATGGATGATTACAAACATCTGTAACATTTGCACGACGAGGGGCATCTCAGTTCGTAGCTCTCGAAAAGGCCTTGAATGTCATAAACCCACCAATCAAGGAGCTCAGCCGTCTCTTACAACTACACTACCTATGTTATATCGTTCATAAGGCGCTCGAGCCGGCATTGTGTGCTCTGATACCACTTTCCGAGGGCATGGACTAAGAGGAGAGCGTGGAACAATATGATGAGCATTGGTGTAAGCCACTACCACCAACTCCAAATCCAAGACAAATGAAAAAAATTATCTGCTATGTAAGGGCACCAGTGATGTAGGCAGGTCTGTTGTTATATGGAGACCCGGTGACGACATAAGCCTGAATCCGAATTGGAAACCCAAAATTGTCCGCACATTTGCACTCCAAAATTGCCCCACATTTGCACGGTCAATCTGAGTCAATACGGCCACAGATGTAACACATTTGCACTAATTCTTCGTGCCCCCTCTTCTTTGGCACATAGCGCGGCCCATTCGATGTTGTTGCACTCCATCTGTGGCATAGAATGACGATCATAGGGTGTCCCTGTATGGCGGCGTGCATCATGACAGTATCGAGGTCTTAAGCATCTCAATCGTAGCACAAATACACTATAGATTTGGGAGCATTGTTTGCAGCCACAGCATAGTCTGTTCGATGGCGGTAGCCCCCAAATCACGACATAATCACACCAGAAATTCCCAACCTACTTCAACAGCAGACGTCAAAGCCAGGTCGATTTCTTGCGCAGCCCAATCGCATAACAGGCAAACTGTGGATTTGTAACTACTACTCGCTGCCCATACCATAGCCGTGTCGAAGTCAGTGAATCCCCACTTACTACAGAGTCGCATCACATTTTGACAACCACTGTTGGCTGCCCACACGAAGGGTTGCTCAAAACCGGTGACCCCTAATCGCGAAACAGTCTCAGAATGTTTTCGTGACTACAACTTGCAGACCATAATATGCCCGAGTCGAACTCGGATGCTCCCAATTCTCTATATAAACGTACGACTTCCTCGTGAACACCTTCTGCAGCCCACTGCATGGATTCGTGTAGATCGACATTGTCATTGTCGTAGCACATTTGCACAATGTGTGTGTGACCACCATAGGAATCCTTATTCATAGCCTTTTGATATGATTTGTGCTTAGTTGTAGACCATAACAATATGACCTCAAGTGGCAGTCATGGTTATAACTTGATTTGGAGATAGACTACGCTCTGTTACAATAACTTCTCTCTGATTGGAATGCATTTGAAACCCCAACCAATAAACTCCTAGAGTTTGTTGAATACGAACAGGACATTCAGCAAGAGTTGCACCATGATAACACACCGCTTTAGCAGCGGCAACAACTTTCAACGAAATATCCATATATATATATATATATATATAATTCGGCGCCCTATTACAGAAATACGATTGTATAGTATATTCCTCTCTAGAGCACAGTACACGATTCTGTGGCTATATACTGTAGGAGTAATTTGTCTAATAGGGGACATATTTTTTTCTCTCACATATTCCTCCATCTTGGGCGCATAAGGAGGTTCGCGCTCTCGGCGCGGGAATCCATTGGAGACCACACAATATTTGCTATCATCGTTTGCACGCATTCTCAAGCGAGACAAAGGGCGTGTTTATATACATCTCTGCAATAGAAAAGGGAATTTTAATTTAGAAACTGCATTTAAGAATTCACTCTACCACTGCCATTCCGCTAGTTTTCTTTTTTTTGATACGGTTATACCTATATACCTATAAACGTACACTGATTAGATATTTGTTTGTCAACCTGTACATCTCTCTCCCTCCCTCTCTCTCTCTCTCTCTCTCTCTCTCACACACACACACACACACACACACACACAAATTCAAGTTATGTGATCAAATTTTTCATGTTGGCTGTTCTTTACCAACCGAATTCTGACTCGGCCCTAATTTCTATCTATTGTTGTGATCTTGTGAGTCCGACGTAAACAGGAAGCGCGCCTTTGTTTAGACCATTACACTTTTCAATGGTCTCGTTCAGTTGTTGTTTGTTGTAGCTTGTTTGAAAGCAGAGTGCCGCTATCATTGAGCCTTTCGTTCTTATTTGCATTTGTCTGTCGTTCCGAAGAACTGTACGTCTTTCTATCATGCAGCATGATCATCGTGGCTGTGGGAATTTGATACTAAAGTCACGAAATTTACGCATTTTTCTGTCTCGTCATTTCGCTATACTGTGTTCAACGAGCTAATCAGAGTTCACAATATCGACGAATGAACGTCTGCTCTTTGATTAATAGGACGTCCGTTTTAGGCATCATCTTCGTTAATTAATGAATTACTATTGTAATTGACCTGTCATTAACACATGCCAGTCAAACAGAATATGATAGTGACATCTACATAGAGCTTGTGCTATCTTGAAAGAGATGTTAATCTCCACCATTCTTGTGGAGCTCAGAACAAGACCTGTGTAGGCATTTCCGCAGACTCTCTCACGCCGGAACTATGATGGCGGAGGGGGTCTGGCTACGCGAGACCACCCGAACGAGGAAAGCGAACGACCAGTTCATATTGCAAGTCAGGTAGCGCATTTTTCTTTCGGTGTAGTTTTGTTTGATAACGTCTGGTCGTCAATGTGAGTGTTGCTACAACATACTTGGAATAATTGAGAAAATATAGGGGAACTTGATGAGCCGGTCGGTTCCATCACTTTACACCCAAGATTCTTTATCGTCTGCCAAGATGTGTGTTAGTTCTACAAACTGCATAATACCAATATTATCATTACTGTAGCACTGAAATTTATCCTTCTCCAATTTATGAAAAACAGTTATATATAGTGTGGATTTCAACAGTGAATTTCTCTGCTGAAAAGGAGATATACCGATGTTCTTCTTACCATCAATTAGCAAGATGGTGTAAAATGGTTGTTTTAACTCTGGTCAGCAGTTAGTTTCATCTAAAAATTTGTTTAGCGGCTCATAATTATATTTAATGCAATTTATAACTATGTATGTAAATACAATCTACTCTTTTCCTTGTATGCATTACTCTTATTTCTGGATGTTTCCAACTGCATGGTCAGCCCTGGCTCTGTCTTAATCACAAATGTTCCCGCGTGCCAGACCTTCAACGTACGCGTGGAAAGGTCTGGGTGCTCCAAGAGTGGTAAACGGTTTGGTTACTATCGCCAGGTTGTCGTGAATAATGGAATGTTAAATAAGAGAACGTCCTCACTAATCACCGCCATGCAGCCCGATCTACAGGCGGTGACATTGTACATACATATACTCTATGAATACCAGAAACTCGCCTGTAGCTGTCACTATTTTTCTGAAAATGAACTGCGTGCTCTGTAGACAAACTGCGAAACCTTCTAACCGTTATTCGATACACTTGTCGTGAACCTGTTATTATTTACCGGTTTGAGAGAAGTCTTTAGCTGAACTTCGATCGCTATCAAAGAACGCCATACTGCATGAAAACTCGTTGCTGTGCCGACAATATGTGGCGAAGCTAGAAAATCTGAAACCAACAAGGAATGATGTATTTATGAAAGAAGCTGAAATATGACAGCAGGTGGCCAACACGACAGCAGGTGGACGGTGTTGGCCACCTGCACGGCTTCAAGCGTGCTAGTTCCATCTCCCTTCGTACTCCCTTGAAGCGTTGAGCGAAAGGTCGTACATGTACCTCAATTCGGTGTACACTGGTAAATTTATATAGTTGTAAAGGTTTGCATGCCCTGACTTTCAGTGTTCAGTTGCATGCAGGCAGTTGTACACTAGACTTCAGAAGATGCTTTTTTCCTTGTCCCGTCAAAGTGACACAAGTCAAAACAAAGCAAGGTCAGGTGTTCCTATATAGGTTCATTCAGTTCTTCACCAAGTTGTTTCCTTATATAAACAAATAGATTAATTAATTGAGAGCTGTAATAAGTACTGCAGAAAACCATTACCTTATCTGTTAGTTGTCTACAGTGTCGTAGTTCCTCCACAAGAGGAGGAATGGTCTCTTCCAATATACCTTTGTTTTAGGAACACAGCTACATTTACTGCATATTTGGCTTGTTGTGTCACTCAACAAGTACTGGAGCCACCATACCGAGTGTATCGCAAATGGCTTGTCTGCACAGTTGCTGCATGTGGCTGTGAGGGCCATCACATATACTCCGGTAGGAATTGAACTCCTGACCTCACAGAGATTGGACAACTTCTTTCGAAAGTGTTTTCTCCCCTACAAATACATACAGCAAGCATAACAAACACAACACTCTTCAGCAACTAAGCATTTCCTTACACAGTGTGCTTCAATAACTGCAATGCCAACCAAACATTTCTGAAATACCGCGTTCAATAACATCTCCCGCACTGCAAACTCCTAAGTAGTGGCTCTGTACTAAAAAACGTGACCTGGAACTTTCCCCATTACACACATCACTGATATCTGTTTCCACCTCCACATAGACATGCAGCGTCTGCGTTGCGTTCCGTAAGAGCCCTCGCTTGGTCCTTCATCATAGCGATAACCAGACTCACAGCAATAACTATAACACTGCCTCTTTCTTGCGGAGCTTCTGCAAGATGAGTGCGAAGACAGACTAACACAATGACTTGCCAGTACCTGTGGGATGTGACGCGAAAACGTATCAATTCCCTCTACACAAAACGTGCCACTACTTTTTCTTGTAATGATCGAACACATGCGTAGCCCATACATATGGTCCCCGCAGCGACGCATATAGCATCACAAACGCTCTCGGCTGGTCTATCCATCGCATCAATGTGTGTTGACCATGCTCTCGGTTAGGCTACACATGTTCCTCCGAAACTAAAAATTGATTTGTCACGTCAACATTTTGACGTTGTAGGTACAAGAAAACCTTACGATAGCGGCTAGACCCTTCTGCCGTCGTGGCGCACCTAGACCTGTCCCCCGCCCGCGCACGCCGAAAGTCTGGTACTCGAGACTATCAATCAGTAGAGTATACATAGCACTCAGTCCCAATTTTGGCATCAGTTAGCAGAAAACAAATTGTTTTTACAATCTAGCTTCAAAGCAGTGTTCTTCGAAATGACGACTACACAAGACGGTAGCAATACTTGGACTTTCCCGGCGACCTCTCGTTTGTCTGACCCTTTCTGCCCACCTTTGTCTTTGTTCGTAGAGGCGGCCAACCCGGGAGAAGGAGTGGCTATTGCCTCTGGATTGACCGTCCAATACTATAAGCTATGTAGTAGGACATTGTTTCAGCGAACGATGATAAAAGAAAATTGTTAGAAAGGTTTGTTGCTTGTAAGTAGAAACGGTATTAATTAAATTTATTTGCAGTTGCTCCCTTGATATACATGTTCGTCATCATTTGTGTGCATACTGCTCTGGATACTTCTTTCACTCACTGAAAATTAATCAAAAGAAAGCCGTAGCAAGTTACTATGTTTGCCGACAGTCCCAAAACTTTCTCCCCACTCTCAATCCAAAGGACCGTCATCTGCACCTGGTTCGAGATCTTCCGGAAACCGAAAGAGCGTCGCACCTTCTATTATCGCAAGTAGCTGCCACGCATCACGTAACCATTCTAACCTTAGCACACATTCCATTCTTGAGCGATAAGTATATATTCACTTTGCGCTAATTCGATATCTGTACTAATCGTTCCGTCGCATAGGTTTACGCAGCGAATCCGCTGCTGGAAAACAGGTGCGATTAACCGGAAGTACATTACAGTGCAATTTTGTTAAAGATACTTTTATTTTGTTTATCTAAAATTATTTTATCAGGCATGACCGCAGTTAAAAAGATCATGTGGTTATTACAATATATTTTTCATTTGGCGTGCCATTGCATGGCCCTTCAACTTATCAATCATGGCTTGACTCTTCTTCAAATGTTTGACCTCTTTGCTGTGCTATAATTTAAATGAAGGTTGCTTTGATGTATCCAAACATTATACCCAAAAGAAATTAATAAAGTATTATATTTTGTATAGTCAAGACTGATATCTTACCTTGTTACGCAAATATTTACTATTTATATGTATTTTAAATAGAATTTCGTAACTTACTCGTAGTGTAAATTTTTATATATTGACTTTTATATGTACTTTTTACATTTTAGACAGAGATCAAGCGACTAAAAGTGATGTCACTATACGCTCAAACAAACGTATGCTATATACAGTGAGCATGCATGCATGCATGTCATTGTATGACTAAGTCATACTTGAACGTTAAAAGATGTTTGCTTTTTACAATTAAATGTTTTTTATGTTTACCAATTTAGGCACATTAGGTTAATGTAGAGTGATCTAAGGAGGACCAGCTCCTTCCTGTTCCTCGTATATATAAAGCAAATTGACCAATGTAAGCCAGCCAACATTGACTCCATCAAGTTCTGACAGGTCGTTGGGCCATTACACAGCCCGAAAGGCTTAACTTTAAATTCAAGTATACCTTTTGTCGTAGTGAATGCCGTCTGGTGTCGGTCAGCGGGATCTACTTCGATCTTCCAGTACCCACTAGCTAAATCCGAAGTAGAAAGATATCGTGAGCCCGCGAGGGCATCTAGACTGTCTCTAATGCGCTAGCGTGTGTACGCGTACTTCTGTGTTACCGCTTTCAGTCGATGGTAATCGATAGAACGTAGAACACTAGTGCTTCTCTAACACTAATTCATAGAACATTAATGTTCCTCTTGCATTCACAGCTGGTGACTGGCAAGGTAGAGACAATTCGCAACAACTGGCGGATGTTTGCAATCATAGTCTCATTAGCATGAAATAGATACTTTGAAAGCGACGAAGGTCGCTCAGCTGAGAAGCTCTTTCTCTTCCACTTTCAAATGTTTAGCTCCTGCTGAAGTTTCGATGGATTGGGGATTTCGTCCGTGTAGAACTCGGCAAGATTTCTTGCAAGGTCCGTCGTGCTTTGCTCATGCTCTGGACTCATTAGGACAGACGGAACGAGCGACAGAGCCATCATCGCCTTCTTCTGAATTTCAGATAAGCAACTATTAATATGTGCTATCATTTCACCCAGAAATAGGACTGCTAAATCCCTTCTATAGTAATCTCCCGGTGTTATGGCCGGCACATTACTTCTAAAAGTCTGTCGGGCACAACAACGTGGAATTGAAGGTAATAAAGCATTTGTCGTTTCCGCCGAAGAACTGCAGTGGCGTACAATTTTTGTGGAAAGTATTGTTGAATTTTCCTACTTCATATAGAGCAGTCTTGTCGCTATCAACTTCAACAAAGGCGGATCAGATGTCTTGGGATCTGCCTTGCAAGGAAACTGTCAAACCCTTCACAAACGCAAAACAGGCATGTGCTACTAATAACGCCTTTATAAACTCATACTGTGTGATTGAAGTCAGAAGAGTTGCAGCTTTAGTACATGACTCTGCTTTACAATGTTGACCAGTGCTGACAACTTCCAGTGTAGTGACTACCGAAAGCAGTAGTTTCATAAAGACTTGGAGAGATTGCATTCTGGCAACCCAACAAGTTTTAGTTGTGTTAAACAGTAATGTTTTTCTATTTTGATGTACCTGGAGCTCTTTTGTATATACCTGAAGATCTTGTTCTCGTTTTGGAGACAAACTGAAGAAAAGGTATATCTGATCTAAAGTTCCTTGCATGTTGCGAATTCCCTGCACATTACAAGCAGCAACGATACATAGGTTGAGGATGTGAGCTGCACAGTGGACATTAATTTGCTTAGGATGATTGCGGGGAATGCGAGCAGTGGCTTCTTGATACTTTTCCACCATATTCCCCTCTCCGTCATACCTTTGTCTACGTAGATTAGTGACATTAAGGGAGTGTTTTTCCAGCGCACACAGTATATTCTGGGCAATTGCCTCGCCACTAACGCCAGAAGCACAACGCAAAAACTCAAAGAAGTTCGAACTACCTAATAAATAGGCTCATTCAACTCTGACAACGATAAAACCATGCAATTATTATGTGAAAATTCCGTAGCTATTGCAATGTGATTGAGTATAGTTTAGGAAGGTCATGCTTAGATGACGCCCTTGAAAGAAAATTTATGTTATTAGGCCCAAGCGCGCTAAGATACGTGCATGTTCCTAACAAATAAGAAACACTTTCGAGCATTTGCTAAAAGCAATGTCGCTGATGATGTAATACCAATTCATTCTTCCGAAATTGTCTAGCTTCAACGTGTTCGCTTTTCTTTGAATTGTGCTAGCGCAATCGGTATACAGCGTGCGTGGCATATCAGTTAGGACATAACGTAATAACGCTTCATAGACTGGTAGGCCAGTGTCAGTCATGCACATGCACATGCCTTGGGCTTTATCTTTGAGTACATAAGGTTTCAGTAATGTCGAACTAGAAATAATTTTTGAATATAAAAGTCATAATTATGAAAACGACTGTGCAGAATTGTAAACAGAAGCAGATCGATGGTACAAACCACTTTACAAAACGAATGACAATAATGACTTCAATTTTGATAAAACGATTAGTAGTAAACGTTCACTATCTTAGCAAACTATATACGTAATATGCAATTTTTGTACTATTCTTTGGTCACATCCATATTGATTTTACTGCTACTTGTGCAGGGAATAAAGGTAGTGTTCACTTCCAACGGCTACGTAATAATTTATATAAAGGTTTTGATGCTGACATGTTAATAAAGTTGGTTACATGCACGATATCAGTACAGAAGACCTCTGTGTCTCGATTTGGTCGCTAATCGACGTCATTACATTCGAAATTATTTCAAATCCTTTAATATAAATAGTCTTGTAAATTTTACGACTATTCATTGCCTGAATCTGGCAGCTAGTCAGAAAAGAGCATTGGGTGCTCAAATTTGTTGGCAGATTATATTGTCTCTCGGCCAAATGATTATTTGTCGGCGGTATGCAGTAAATTATTGTTGAGTGTTCAGTCATCTTCACTTGTCTACGTTGTAAATTCAATAAGATATGTATCGACATTGGATTAAGCACGCACATAACTTACTTGAACTAATAGGGTCAACGTTCTTTGATACTCTCATTGGATATTTTCATGGTCCCATTTTGTCACTGCTAACAGACAATTGATTTTAAAAATCTTTACAACTACTTGCGAAACTAAGAGGTCGCTCTATAGTTTGCTACCTACTGCAGGGCGTAGCATGCATTGGATAGACCGGGCTGTATCCCAGCCCCCATCATTGGTAGACGTTGTCTTAAAAATGTGGATGTAAATACGTGTGAGGACCAAAGCTGTATATTGTACATACACAACCCATTTTTCCCGTCCGTTCTTGCTACTGATTCGACTTTATCTGTCAATTGAAAGCAGGTGAACAAGGGCGTGTATACAAAAGTGGTCGTATCCATAAGAATAGGCGTGTCCATAGCAGCGTAGAGTTTAAACCCCCTTTTCGAAAGTTTAAACTACGCTGCTAAGTACTCTTTATCATTTCACGACTTTCGTAAGCCAAGTGCGTCATCTGGGAGTACTTGTCGTATATATCAACAGTGATGTGGAGATTGAACTTCAATTCAAACAATGGTTAGACAACTAGTGAAGACAAAAGTTAGGTGATTGTCGTATTTGGATTTCAATTACTAGTTATCGTATTTCACATGAAGGATATCGTTGTATTCCTTCTATGAGAGTGGCAACTGAAACCGACATAAGTATTGAGGCAATTTAGCTCCACTCACCTGATGCGGAACAACAACGATATTTGAGATTTGCTCAAATGATCAGTGGTTTGTATAATGCAAGGTTACAGTTGGTTTGAATTGCCGTTAATTTTTAAATGTGATTAACTAAATCTTACTTCTTACTTGTTTGTCAGTAACCATTCTTAGCTACTGAGGCAAAGTTTGTAAGTTGGTTTGTAAGTTCGTTTGTGCTTAGTATATCATTAAACGGCATATCAAATCATATAAAACGTTATTGAAATAACGATTGTTGCGTTGAGCTACATGTGTTGTACTGTTGTTCATAGTAACGGTATTGTATACGCGTATCCGTTGACGGCAGTATGGTTTCTGCATACCAATGATTTGTACCTGCTTTATGGACTAGTCAAAATCCATGTAACATGATACAATGAAGTAAAGACAGAAATTTTGTAAATGCGACTATCGTTGGATTAGCTAGAGCAAGGACCTTTTGAGGCGATGTTAAGGCATATTTTGACGAATTTTCTTATATAAAACTTCTCGACATCTTGAAGCAGTGATATACATGAACAAACCAGATCGATTGTGTTAAGAGAAGCGTTGAAAAAACAAGCCAATTTGAAAAGGAAAACAATTTGGAAAGCAATAAAATGGAAATGGGACAACATCATCAGAGGATGCAATAATTCACATTTGGACTAACAATTCTTTACATATATCAGTAAAATATACGAGATCAAGTAGGCAAAAATGAAAGCGATTGCTTGTGATATGAAGCGATACACATATTTTGCAAAAAATCAAACAAAATTATTTTCTTGTACATTTTGTGTCAGACTTTGTTAATGACGATTTCGGAATAAACTGCTCCCAAAACTACATTGGTGCACTTTATTTCGTTGTTATACCTTTTTAGAAGTAGTTGTATTTAGTAAGACATACAAACAAATGCAGAGGGAGATATTGGATTTTAAATGGTAATTATAGGAATACCATTTAAATATATCAGCAAATATTTATCATTTGGTAGCTATATGTTATGAATTTGCTTGTCATGAAAGATGTGAATTAAAAATTATTAATTGCAATCAAATAATAAAGAAGAATATATATAGCAAAAGTATATTGTATTATTAACAATTATGTATGTTGTCCTTTAGCAGTCAAGGTATCTCGCAGATTAGATGTCCTCAATATGTCTATGTTTTGTGGGCGCTGCAAGGACCTTGAGAAAATTGAAGCAGTGTTGTGCTGTGATGAAGACCACAGCCGTGATTCTTTTCGCAAACTATTGGTATCACCTCGTGTCTCAGATTGTATCGAATATTTCCAAATTGACATAATTTCTCGTAGTTTCTGTCAGGACCAGGAGGAGTAGGAAAATTTCGTCTTACTGCCAAATTTGCAGTAGAAAAGAAACGTTTTTACAGAGGTGGAGTGTATCTTTTCAATGCTCAATCAACGTCAGCCTTTCTTCATTCACTAAGAACGAATGTACGTTCATTTTATAACAATGTTGCTGTAGAAATTTAGTGCAATCGTCGAAAATGTGATTTAGATTGTTGAATCAGACATATGTGGCACAAGCTTAGAGTCGGATTTAGTACCACAATGCCATATCCTTGTCCACGAGCAGCACGCAAGATCAGAGTTGGTAGTGTCACAAAACAATTTCTTTGTCCAAAAGCTGCAGAAGCAAGTAGGAAATGTGTTATTCTTGTACGACAGTTGTGACAAATTGGAGGTTATTGAAAAGCTGCTGCCAAGAGTAGATGAGCAAATTGATGTTATCGTCACAACCAGACAACGTGACGGTCACTACTTCTTAGATGACAATCCTCACAATGTGTTGCACCTTGATGTATTAGAAACTGACGATGCTGTCCTAACTCTACTCTCATTGACAGGACATCGAAAAACCAATTGCGGTATAAACGCCGAGTGCAAAGAAAAATCAAGCGCAAAAGTTTTAGTTGAGCGTCCGGAAATCGGTCGCCTGCCGCTGGCAATTCGTTACGCTGCAACGTATCTAAGAGAGACGAAGATTAGTTGTGAGGAATATTGTGACTTGCTTGCTAAAAGAAAAGAGAAATTGCAAACAATAGGAAACGACATAAACGAAGTTCTGAAATATAACGGTTTGCAGCACCTTGTAGACGCACTTGAAGAGGAAGGAATTGTGAATGTGAGAGATTTTCGAAATTATGACTTAACGCATCTTCATACGTCATCTTCAATAAAATCTCACGAACTCGAACAGCTTATCAGGATAAAGGAGAAACTAAATTCAGCAACAGTTATGGCGTGGGAATTGGATATTGAAGAAGCAACGAAGAATTCAGACGTAACGAGTAGAACGATACTTCAAATGGCGTCTCTTCTTGACGGCAAATTGATTTCTAAGGATTTCATGTTGCGTATAGTTTTCGATCAAGATGGCAACGTCTCTGATAGGGAAAGAAATTTAAATCAATCCATTTCTCGTTTGTCAAGATTTTGTCTTGTAAACAATGGCGACTAATTCAGCATGCACGGTTTGGTGCAACAGAGTGTGGTGGAAGCAATGATGAGAGAAGGAACATTCGCTTTTCAACTGTGCGCAATTAGCAATTGTATCAACGGTTTATTGCCTCAATCTGAAGATCAAGGTTTTAGAAGATTGAATGACAAGCAAGTGATGGATCTAGCTTCTCACGTTTATGTAGCTTCTAGTCATATTTTGCGATCCAGACAACTGGACGAGGAGTGTTGGTTGTTATTGCGAATATCCTGCTGGAAGGCATTAGGGTATGAGCATTTAAAGAAGGCGGAATATGTCTGTAAAAGTAAACTGGAATTAGTAAGGAGCAATATTTTACAGGATTTGCAAGTGGATGACAAATAGCTCGTTGATTGTAAGCTATCTATAACGTTGAATCATATTACTGCAACGCGGTTTTAAATATTTTCTGTTTAATTGTAGCGTTGACAGATTTGGGTTCAGTTTATATAGAATTGGGCAATTATCAGGAAGCTTTCAGTATTCTGAGCGAAGCAGTGGAGCTGAGTAAGAGATGTGACACTCAACTATATCCAAAATGTTCTTTTGATGGTTATAGTTGATAAATTGATAGCCCATCTAATTTATTTTATATAGATATTAGACTTAAAGCACAACCAAGACATATAATATCTTTACAATCTAAATAATACACTCTTTAACTATTAAAGGTGCCAGATATTATTAAATTTTCATTAAAAATTTATCTATAATATTGGTGGAATTGCCTCCTCCATTCCGCACGAATACTACGGCAATGTTGCGTTCACATAAAACCTATTTAATAAACTGTAAACATTATCTTATTTTAAAGAAAATATTTTGAACAAGACTGTTAACAATGTTTCTCTTTATTAAAACATTTCTTAAAATATAAATTTATATTCAATGAAACATTTAATTTTAAATTTAATAATTTTTGGTCGCTTATCCAGACCTAAACCTCGTCCTTATTATTCGAAAGGGAAACTGTCTTGTGAAATTCCTTTTATCATGCCTTGTTGCCTTAATGCCGAATAGCGGTGAACAAAAGACTCTATAAATTTACAAAGATACGCTTCTCGCACAAATTTGTTACTGCCAGGTGCACGATGTAGACATTGGTGCTATCTTCGACTGACCATCTAGGCAAACCATGAACAAATTTTTCGTTGCCCTACCGTTGAGATGAGTTCTTCTCGTGAACTGTCGTCGAAATGCTCGTGCGCGCACCCTTGGCAGTCATTGATTTTTACTTACCACTGCCGGTGGTGACAAGCATTTGTACACTATTTGGGCTAGTGAGTAGGCCAGTTCAGTAAGAAGCTAGACGCATCGTCGTCTTGCGATTATTCATATATATATATATATATATATATATATATATATATATATATATATATATATATATATATATATTGTAATCTGCATGTTTCTTGCAGTGTTCTTTGTTTGGGCTTAGCTACTTGTCATATAAGTTGGCAGTAATCTCTTCAACTATGCCTGTTGCAAAGGTGATTCAAGTCCTTGGAAATGTCAATTTTATATGTACAATACTCTTTTCCACATCTGATTGTTCCGTTGTTCATGTCGCTGTTAGTTTGTATGTTTAACGTGTTTCCGGTGACAAACAAGACAAACAAAGCAATAGCATTAGAAGCACTCCTTGCTGTAAAAAGCCTGCAGAGTCTGAGTACGTCGCCAAACAGCCCAGCGTCTAGCTTCACACTGTTCTATTCTACTAAGAGTTCTAACGCGTTCGTGCTCAGTAACGCCGGGATCGGTTAAATGAAACTCAATGACTTTAAAGTGCGCACGCACACACCATTATGATGACATTTTGCGACAAGAACTCACCTAAGCGGTAGGGATATGACATGATCTTTCTTAGCGTGAGCTTAGTTGGAATACCATCGATAATTGCCTACAGTAAACACAAAAGCAGCAACCACTATGCGCGAGAAGTGGTAATATTATCTTGCCTCTTCATAACATTTAGCGGGTCTTTAGTTGACAAGAATTCGGTCGTGCAGCAACATGGCAAGATGCAAGGAACATCACAAGACCTTTTTGAAGCCTAAATGTTGACTCGATAACATATAAGCTTATTATTTCTTAATATTCCACGTATTTGTAAGACATTTTATGAATAATATTACGATTTTATAGCTCGGTTTTACATGGCTACCTGCTACCGCCTATTACGACAGTACGAACAATCTGAGAAGCTCCATCTGCAACTTCTCAACGTTGCCAAAGAAGAAGTATTACTACAGCCATACATCTCTAAACGTACAGTTGGCATTCATAAACATTGATTTTGATAACAGTTTAACTAAAGGGTTTGAGGTTGTAAGCATGTTGCAATGTTTTCAGTGATTTCTACTATCTGCGTATTTTGTAATGACAAGACACTACAGTCTTTGTTTATAATTTCTTGCTTTCACATTTTACTGTAAACTATAATGTCCAATTTTTGCATGATGACTTTACATTTTAAAATTGGTATGCATTCCAATTTGTAGGGCTTCTCTCGAGTAGTAGACGTGTTTAATGACTTAATGCTCGACGCTTGCTAGCCAATGTGCCGCTACAGCATGTTTGAATACATGTCCAGTTATCCTAGACCAACTGTAGACGCATTACGATGTGTAACAAATGACGAATTCAACTGCGAAGTGTATTACAATTTCATTCATTTACCTAATTATTACATCGTGAAATGTTAGAGTTTTAATTGAAAGGCCTTTAGCTCAAATTTAATGCTGCATTGAAACGTGCTTGTTTATACTGCATGGTTAATGTGTGTCTCCGTGCATACACAATTACAAATAAGCAAAATTTACATCAACATTTTTTATACAGATAGACTATTTAATTGATTAATAAGAATGTAAAACTGACTTATATTTTTGTGTAACGTCTTACATGTACGTTTGGTTGTTTAGTGTATTTGCATTATTTAGTTTACATCACTCTTGCATTAACATACGATGAATGGGGAAAGATGTCTGCGGCAATAGAGAACTATGAAAAGTGTTTAACTTTGCAGAGAAATCAGTCAGATGTCAACGAGTATTTGTTTTCCAATACGTGTAGTATTTGAAACTTTGATTTTGTTGCTATCTTTCGAGATCACTTTATTCTCCAGCTATCACAAATCTTGCACTCTGCTATCATAGAAGTGGACAACTAGACAGGGCTCTCATATTGTATGAGGAAGCGTTGACAATCACAGCAAAAGTCTTGCCGTCTTCTCATTCGGAATCGATTTTGGGTAGGTTTTCAAATTTCTATTATGTATTTTGAAGAAACGCGTTTAATTACAATAAAGTTGTTAGATTTGTATTTATCAGATGAAATACATTCTGCTACTTTACCAGCAATTCTGTTATTCTATTTCTGCAAATAATTTAATATTGGATTTGTTTTATTCATTTTGTTGTGAAATTTTTTAATATATAATTTTCTAACCAATTATGTCAAAACAAACAATTCTATGCTGCAAGATACAAAAGATAAACGTGACTCTGTCCTTTTCTATACAAAATGATTTTTATTATTTTGTGTGTTGCCATTGTAGTAATGAGATATCTTTCTACCTGCTACCGTACGAAAGGCTGTGTGGATCGTACGATGCCGCTGGCCATGAAAGCTCTAGATTTGGCGTCATCATCGCCGCCGACAAAGATTCCAAATTGGGATGGTGTACGGACGAGATGCGGATTCTCTATTTGTTGCAACAAATAGCTGAATACTATCATGTATAGTTTTTATCGAAGCTGCTGAATGTCATCGTGAGTCACGATCGTTTGATGAAGCTATTCGATTGTATGAAAGTGCGGAAGATATTTTTCGTCATCATCTGCCTAGAGAGTCTACTTCAATATCTACCGGTATGTTTCACTTATTTCTGTGCGGGTATTTGTTATGGATAAAGGAAATGAGGAGAGATAACCTCATAGTGTGGTGTTTTGCTTTAGTAAAGCATCATCTCGCCTTGCTGTATAATGATATTGAACAAAATGACAAAGCGGTGGAACTCATAACAGAAAGTATAAAAATCAGGAAACAACACCTACCTGAAAACCATTACGAAATTGCTTACTGTTAGTATTTGTTGTTGTTGGTTTAAATGAATTCATGTTTTGTTTGTACTCGATGTAACGTGATGAGGTGTATTTGTGTAGCTGTGGTTACTCTTGGCCGCATTCTGTTTGACAAGAATGATTTCGATGAGGCCGTTGTGCATCTTGAGTCAGGTCTGTCTATTCTACGAGAAGAACTACCGACTAGTCATTTCACAGCCAAAGGTACGAATATCTTGCATTGGTGTTGCTACTTGTATTTGTGTCTCAATCACACATTCACCATCGTGTTGATTGCAGGTCTGTATTATCTTGCACGCATTGAGATGGAACGAAATCAATTGATAGATGCACAGCGACACGCCACTCAGTGTTTGCGCTTGCGCCAAGAAATTTTCCTAAAAGATGACAGCAATATTATTTGTGGTAGGAAAGTTAGTCATTGACATTACATATTCTAGTTTCAACAGGTGTGAGTGCGTTCTTGCAGCCCAAAATTTGTGTCATAACATTGAAGACAAGATAAAGAAATTGTGTGATTGCTTTCTTGCAGCAAAAAGTTTGTTTCGTAAATGGAAGACAAACTAGCGGCATTACAAGTGGTAGCCAAGGAAGAGAAATGACATCAGTAATATATCGGATACAGACAGACAAACATGAAGATTAGAGAGTGCATGGTTGTTTAGTAAAATAATTTAGTTTAGCTTGTTATTTAGCTTGCCCTTAATGGTCGTTATTCAAACGTCTTGTCTACCCGTCAATGCGACATACGCTACATCCTTGTGTAGCGATTACCTATTTCCTCCTTTCTGCTTTAGCTCTATTTTTAGCACAGCAACTTGTATCACATTGTTTATATTGAATATGATGTAACAAAATTTTTATCGATATGCCTTCGTTGCTGTAAAGCCCTGTCTACACTAATACAGACTAGATCACTATTCGATTAGGACAGCGAGCATCAACACTTCACTTTGAAAACGCCACAACCTTTGCCTCATTTTTGATATCACGTGACTGGCTTCTTTGCTTGTGAAAAACGTTGATAGAGGGACTTAATAGAAGCGACAACAAACCCGAGTGAGGAGTAATAGATGTTCAATTATACGCTTAGTGTACAAAGAATTAACGCACACTATTTCTAATTGGATTCCATCGATCGCGATCGATTAGCCAACGAAACCATCTCGCGATGTGTATTGGATTTATAGTGATCGGATTGCGATCGCGTCGGGATCCAGTTGCCAGTGTAGACAGAGTTGCTGTTGGATTGCGATCCTGTTGTCAGTGTGATTAGGGTCTAAGGCGTTAAGAAAAAAGCTGTGCAACTTATAAATTTTTTTTTTATGTCATTGGTTGTAAATCTGTGCATGTTCGCAACCTATTTTTAGGGCTTTTCATAACATATGTTGTGTCGTTATGTGGAATGCATGCGTAAATTGATTTAGATGTTCATGGTTGTGACGTTACTATTACTATACATTTGGCCTTGCTTGAAGTTATCAAAGGAATATTAGTTGTTACGTAACCTTGTCGCTCCACCGGCTATGAAATACGTAAAATTGCTTTAATTATTCTAATTTATAATTTTTGCTACACGATAATTGTTTGACGTTACAAACTGTCCATTGTGAAACGATATGTGGAAAATAAAGACGCAAAAGGAAATAAATAGGTGGAATAGTTAACTGTGACAATCAATAAATACAATGTTGGTATCTTGCAGAAACTAACATGACATGTTATCTCCTCTTCTACAGAAGAGGATATATTTAGCATAAGCATCTAGCAATCGATTCTTTTGTTGTTTATGAGAAGCAGTATATATCAGTTGGTAGTGTTTTCTTTATCTCTAATTAATTAAGAAAGTTATGCAAATGCATACCTCGCCATCAATTGTGACTTAAAACTTCAAACCATGCAAATTCACGAATTTTATTGTTCCCCAAGGGCATTGTCTAACTAATAGCGCTACTGCAACACACACAAACATACACACATACGGCACAACACACACACACACACACACACACACACACACACACACACACACACACACACACACACACACACACACATAAACACACATACGACCGCGCTCGCACACACACACAAAACGTAACTACATAGGCACATTCGAGCACCCGCGCGTGACAGATAATATCAAATATTTTTACATCATTAACGCAATGCATATATAGTGCTAAAAGATTCTTTGCTGTATTTAACGTACTTCAATGCCCAGGTATGGAATGCTAATCGAAAACACTGAATGCATTAAAGACACATTCGATAAGTAATATATATATATATATATATATATATATATATATATATATATATATATATATATATATATATATGAATAGGTCCTTTGCAATAATACTTCTTAAACATTGTTCGTGTAAGTATGTTTGCTTCAATTCAGGAAAATTTCTCTCTACTGCAACCTGGATGTAAAATATCTATTTTTCTATGCTTGCATTACGATTGCCAAAGTGTTTGATAG
The DNA here is from genome assembly GCF_963422355.1 of Corticium candelabrum. Lineage (NCBI taxonomy): Eukaryota > Metazoa > Porifera > Homoscleromorpha > Homosclerophorida > Plakinidae > Corticium > Corticium candelabrum. The sequence goes on from NC_085090.1 coordinate 3,198,580, forward strand.
GCAACTTTCTCTTGCATAAAAACTGATCAATTTCAGTTTAACACTTTTTGAGCTGTGATTACAACAAGAACATCTCTGATATGAACTGTGGTATAAAATGCCCTAAACTTAATAATAATCATATTTATCCAAAGCAAACCACTTATGAAAAAAGGAAATGTTAATGCAGCATAAAACGGGAAGAGTATAGAATTGATTTTAAATATAATTAGTTAGAATCATTAATTTGCCGGTTTAGTTACTGTGATACAAGCACACCTTGCTCAGACTATGGGCTTACGTATAGCAAGAACATGTGTACACATCCGCATAAAATATATTGTAAGAATAACACTGGATCGCGAAGGCTACACAAAAGGCCTAAAATGCGAGAGTTTATATCTCAATTCACGCCTTTTAGTATACCTACAATATATATATATATATATATATATATATATATATATATATATATATATATATATATATATATATATATATATATATATTTCCATATATGTATAATTGAAAGGCAGTTAATTTATTAGTTGCGTCTATGTCACTTGTTGGTAGTAGAAAGGAGCACAAAGATGTTACCTAAGTAAGCTTGATAACATTTATAGTCCTTTGAGATCATACCAGATCCTATATAATGCATACACGTTAAAGTAAAACAGTTAAGATTTGTGTGCATGCTAGTGAATTTGTTGGCACAGAACACTATGCTTAACCAACTTCAAAAATATCGAAGCAGCGAATTGTTTTCTTACAACAAAAGGCATTGTCTGCAGCAAACACTCTGTTTGACGAAAGACTATATAGCTATTGTCGTGTACAGAGAAGGGTCTCTTGCTTTGACGTATCTACGAATTGATTACGCGAGGTTTTAGATTAATCTCTGGTCAAGTATACTATAAAATTTTCTATAATAAATAAAACATTTATAACATCAAGTATTTCGCCATAGTATTCACTGATCCAAGAAAATCAAATTGCCATTCTTAAGATAAAGATGTTATGAAACAGAATTTTATGATAAACCTTCATATTAACCATGTTGAATTGTAGTGATTTTGTTCGTTAAAGGACAAAAACTACCTATAGTTGTGCGTCAGCAGCGTAAATAAGAAATGCATAATATGAGTAAATGTATAAAGCGGATGACTTACCCAATTACATTCTAATAACAAGAGCAAGTAACTTCTAAATCAAATGTTGCATGCATAAAATTATATATTTTACATGTAGCAGTGGTTGTTTGCTCCATTTCCTTCAAATTATATAAATTATTATTATGTAATAAAAACTCTGATTCTTATTAACGTCGTTGTGATTACAACATACCAAGATGTCTATGGCTAAAATGTTAACTTGGCCTCTCGATGTAACAGCAGGCAGTAAAGTTTGAAATCGATTTTTGTATCTAGTGTATTGTAGAAAAATACTGTCCTTGAGCAAACGCACGATAGCAGATCACAATAGATAAACAGAATGTCCTGCAATTATAATTTTTCTATGTAATAAACTAATGTAATTTATTTCTTCAATATATGTTAATCAAGTCACCTATACCTTTACAAATTTTGATGTTGCAAACTGATGAAACAAATAGGTCGCACACAAGCTAAAACATCAAGTTAGAAACAAGTAATCTAGATACATATTATTTTAAATATTGTAACAAGTAGCTCAGCAAACGTTTGAATACTGATAGCAATGACTCTGGTATGATTAATTATTAGACATAAACCACGAATGACCGATACCATTATACTCTTCATATATATATATCTCTTGCTTCATCACTGCCACTGCACACATAATTGGCTAGTAGCCTGTGGCAATTCGATTATTAAAGACGCTTGCATTAACATGTAATTGGGGCAATAAAATGAATTTTTCAAACATTTTACAAAATAAATTATAAAGTCACATTGTAGTCTTCTTGTAAATTCAAATAATTAATATTTAATAATAATTTAATCAAATCTTTTGCAGCTATGTCAACCCTAGCTCTGTTTTAATGTATCTTAGATAATTTACTATTTCTTTGTTGCTAAAATTTTGTTTCGGTCGAAAATTTATTTGCATGTTTAGCAAGTATACAGAAAATAGTTCAAAAACGCCTTCCAAGTTAGGTTATAGTCAATATCTGCAGAAGAAACAAACAACTAGATACAAAACAACCGTTGGTCAATAACATTCTATTCTAACACACACACAAACACACACACACACACACACACACACACACACACACACACACACACACACACACAAACACACACACACACACACACACAACCTCACTTACACTCAATTAAAGCATATCTAGATTCCTGCAAATACTTTCTATGGCGACATGTTGTAAAAGATTGGTCTAATATTGATATACATAAGTAGACTGATTTATGTCAAAGCAACATAAGAAACGGATATTTTGAATGTAAAGGCAATAATAAAAGTAATCTTTAATTAAATGCCCAACGGTCAAGTAATTAATTTATTAGCATAGAAACGGAAATGCAAGCAATATTTTAGATGTGCAATAAAAAGACCGACAGAATTTGATGCAAATATTTTGTTGTTTTTGACACAAATTATGTCTAGATTAACCTAATGAAATGGAGAGCGAAAACAAATTAATTAAATAACATAAACTTCTTAACATGATGTAAAAGAGGTGTCAATAAAGAAACTTTAGAAACGTTAAAAGACAGAAAATTAAAATTGATATATTATATATTATTATCATGGAACAAATTTCTATTCTATAAAAGCATTTCTTGCTTTTCTTGATGTAATACAGTCAGCAGTCGATATATCGACATAGTCGAAACTGGTAATTTGATGTCTTTATTTTTCACTATGAGGCAATATATTAAATGATTGAGAATTGTAACATTAATAATTAACACAGGTTTTTTCTTCTCTGGATAGAGTTAGCAAAGGTAACTGGCATGGTCCTCTCTCATGCACTGTAACTGCATTGCAGTGCTTTACTATAAAATTTTAATTGTAGTTACAGAAATTCTCTAAGGTTTCCCGGCTCACCCTCATGCATAGATAAAGGTGAGGAGCCGCAACAGATTTTGATTCATGTAGGTGTACACCCTGTAGCAGAGAGTTGCGCATGCTCAAAAAAGCTTAGTGAATGTAATCAAGATGAA
>NC_085090.1:3206728-3259228 GCF_963422355.1 Corticium candelabrum
CAGCCATCAAGAACTTTTGGAAATTTGACTAAAGGATTTGCAGCTCTAACGAATGAGCAGCCATTTGCATCTCTACCAAACCCATCTTTACCAGACTGGTGCATACGTGAACGGTGTGCTCCCATGCCTAGCAGGAAAGAGAATGTTTGCTGTCAGCAGAGTGAGTGTTGTACCACTCAAGAGTACTTTCGCTCTACTGTCTTGGATCCGGATGTATTGCAAATACAGATTCGGTAAATATGCGATTTTCTAAATATTCGCCCAGACTACTCACAGGCCAGTTACAGAAAGTCTGCTTATATGCAGTACATTTTTGGGAAATATGGTTAACTGGGATTGGGTAACAGGAGAGTGACACCCTTAGGTGCTGTGCTGTGTATAAGGTATTGGTACCCATCTCTCACAGGAGAGTACCTGGGCTATCGAAGTAGTTGAAAAGCACGCAGGAAACAATTTTTTGTGTTTTGCACTATCTGCTTGTTTGGTTGCTTTTCTTCATTTAGGATGATGCAAGTTTGGTTTTGAATCACGTTAAATTGAATTACATAAATCTTACTGTGACAAGCCCCAACAACCCCACCTCCATCTGATTCCTCAACCACCTGGTATAATGAATACAGTTTGCATTCTTCAGACATCAGTTCTCCCTGGGCATCAAATAGTCAAATAGATTTTCTGAGCATTTTCATTCAATAGAGTATCGAATTCGTCGTTCTTACTTATACGAATTTGTTGTTTCTTTACCAATTCGGCTGTTGAGCATGGTAAGACAAGAGCTATTGTTGGAGAAATGAACAATGGCAGGCTGGGAGGCCTTGTACGTAGATCTGCACTTCTGCTTGTCTCAGACATTCTCATTAGTATCACTTGCTTCAGTAGCTCTGGGATGTACTTGCATTCTTGGTAAACTCTGCCTACTGCAACAGTCAATTGCCCTGAAGACTTGTTGCATTTCCTGTGGAACCTCAGTTGTCTAGTGGTCTGGTGTTGTGCCTTGTCTCTTGCCACATGACAGTTATGGTCTAAAGCTGCTAAGCAACATCTTGCTGGAAAAGCTTCGTACCTGGTGGTATACCATTCCAACAATGAATTAGACGCAGAAACAATTCCCAAAGTATTTAGCTCACCCAAATGCTATTTGCGTTGAAGCATACTTGAGGATAAGGTTGTGAAAACTCTTTAAATTGCCTGTCTGCCCTGGTAAAGAAAATCCAGGTTATCAGTGACCTAAAAAAGAACTTGGAAAGCATCATCACCTGCATCTCAAGTAGTAATTGACAGAATTAATCCATTTAGAAGACTAGACAATGTCTCTTAAAAAATCCATGATTCCTGACTTTCATGGAATTGGTGGCTTTGTTTTGTCTTGGACATCACCAGCTGTTAAGTCGCTGTGGCTGCATTCACCAGACCTCCATTTGTGTTTAACGCTCACATAATGTAGGACTCCCAGCCAGTTCTCCTACATTTCATACATTATAAACATCTTCGCTAGATTGAACATATAATTTCTTTACCTTCCGACTGCCTTTACCTCCATTGACCTGGATGCAGCACCACCAAATGTGATTTAAAAGCGACTTTTCCATGTATTAAAAAGAGTCATGCCCTTCTTCATTGATGCCTATAGCAACAACATCAGAAACGTAATTACCGTTTCATCATTTTTATCTGATTACCTCGGACAGAGTCTTTGCCAGCTTTTTGGTCTTGTGCCATACATTTAAAGAGTATACAATAGTCTGCAATCTTTGTCATTAGCTACAATGGACAGTTGATATCATGACATAATTCAGACAATTCTATGTAATTGTTTACTTGCTCAACATAGCTATAATTGTTGTTGACGCATCAGTTACGAATTCTGCTGTCTTTAGCCTATTACAAAGATTAGTTAAGGCACGTTTAAGACCAAATTTCTCCATTCGAACAGATTTTAAGTCCACTTCTCTCTTGTCAAATTTTGCACTTCAACCACGAAGTTGGTGTCTTGGTCCATTACTGTGTATGCACAGTAATTGGCACAAAATCCCGGTGAGTCGTTCCTGCCATCTACGCACAGCACACATGATCTTTCTCTCAGGACTTGCAACACCCTCTCTTGCTCTTTACTCCAGGAACTTTCAATAACAGGGCATACATACCTGCGTTGAGTGTGTTAATATGTGGTGGACTTGATTGATGCAATTTCCAAAATCTTAAAGAGGCTAGCAATTTTGCCATAGTTGTTGCCAGAAATAAGAATGCCTGCTGCCATCAGTAAGTTGTTTTCAAAAAAGGGATAGGCATTTTCACTATAGGCTTGCCGTGAACTACTGCATTTACCACTGTGACAATGGGAACAATGCCACTGCAATGAAAGGGCGCGCCATGTTATGGTTTTTGTCACTTCAATGGCATCAAGACATCCAGGGAAGTAACATGTACTCTGGAGGAGCTGGACTACTAAGTCTACATTACAGATAACGCGCCTGGCACAAATGCTCTCTTCGATAGTGGTTCTATGTATAGTGCAAGGTTGAACTGACTGGTAGGCCACAGATTGGTATGAAACTGCAGGAGCAGGGCTAGTGCCTATTGGAAAATTTCCAAGTTCATTCAGGAAACTCTCATACAATTTATCAAACTCCTCATAGTGGTTTTCGAGGCCAGGGTCACCATCTCTGTATCAAACAATCAACCTTTCATGTATGTGTGTACAACTCGAAAGTAGTTACATGCGTTAAAAAATACTATACATACACTCGTACATGTCATTGCCATAGCTATATTATTGACCATACATGTACCAACCTGTTGGTGTCATCACTCCAACATCATCATTATCATCATCATGGTCATCATCATCATTATCATCACAATCATCATCGTCATCATTACTGTCAGAATCATTCAATGTTGACATCAATCTTTCGTACCTATATATACAACAAACAACATAAAGTAGGTATATAGGGAAGAAATTTGTGTTTTGATATTATGCCTGAAATAATGCCTTGGTCTTACTCATCTGTTGTGAAGGATTTGTTGCACCTCACTATCAGAATTGCCAATTGTAGATATGGACCTGATGTCTGCACTTCGAATTCTACCACTGAAACAGAAACAGAAAAGCGTGTTGTAGCTATTCGATCACCTACTGCACTCATTTGAGTTTGAACTAACTGAGTGAGCACTGTTGCCATTGGAGAAGGCTGGTCAGAATGAGAGTTATCACTGTGTCGCTTAGGGGTTGAAGTCGCTGTCATGGATGCATAATACAAGCACAGATAAATAATTGAACACACTACGTATAGCTACGTACAAATTCAAATGAGACATGACAATAAACACGCTAATGATTGAAAACTTTTTTCCTGAGACTAGACTATGTGACAGGAATGTAACCCGTCTCCATTCAACATTGTAGCAATTTGCGTAGAAATTTACCGAATCCACTGGGAAAGTGTTGGTAGCCTTTCGAGTGATTCCAGTTCACGACTCTCAGCCTCCTCTTCTTCATTTCCTGTCACACTGCAGCGCTGCACGGATTTGCAGCTGTAATATATCGTACACGTGCCATATCGATAGCTAGTTTCAGATTTTTTTACGTAAATTGAACTCTTACTTGCAAGACCAATAGAGTGACAGTGAGTGATCAACTACAGCGGTCAATGGACTTCATGTCCAGATCATCTCTCAAGCGAATCAGTCATTCATATGTTCTAGACTGCACATGAATCGTCTTGATCGACTTCCAACCGCTCGGGACTTTGCGCTTTCCTCCGTGCTTCTTTCTGCTAAAGGAAGCCATAGAAAAGACAATACGTACAGCTTGCGCGATGCGAAAAGTACGGAAATATCCGTCACATGGCATAATCACGTGAGATCAAATGTCTTCGTTCTACAGCCGAACCATCGCCGTATGTGAGCTTTTCGGCGCAGATTTTAGGTGAGTTAGTGATACGAAGGCACGTTTTACCTCCGTCTAAGCAAATATCAAAGTTTACGTGAAGCAGTAAAAGGAAACTCGCACTTAAATAATGGACGTTATTTGAAAAACGACCACGTACGTTTTTTTGGCCTTATTAGAATGCTTAGCTATCAAGTTTGCTCTGAGATAGCGCCAAACTTCCCAACTTGATGTGTGACCAGAAACGATTAGCAGCCGAGGGCGGAGTCGGAGTTGCGCGGATCGGTGAAGTGCTCTTTTAATGCATTTTTCCAACTGATTGAAATGAAGACTGAAATTTGTTTTAGGTATTTCCAATCTTCAGTGAGCTTGACGCTTTACCCAATAGCTAATACAATTTCCCGTTGACATTTGAGCATCATGGTTCTTGTCTTGTATAAGGCAGTAGTTGGCTGTATCGTAATCTTCTTTCTAGCGCTCTTTGGTGATTTCTGATATGCTCCCCAAACACGCGGATAATTGCTAGAGGCGATATATATTGTCGGTATCGCCAGAAAGTAGACGTTGATATTACAAGATATATCAAGCAGTGCGTTGGCATATTGCAAGAGACTGATCTAGGGGCCTTATCGGGCAATTTCAATGTCTCAAAGGGTGCACTGTGCCTGGGGAATGTATTCGTAAAGCTTTGTGCAATCTCCGCGAAAGTGATCGATAACTTCTGATGTTTGGCAGCTATTAAGGCATTGATCGCTTTTCATATGATTGCGGTGTAGAGCCTAGAATTTGTATGCAGAGTTTTATGTAGATATTTTATAAAGTGATTGTTGTCTTTGCTATTCGATAGTTTGCACACAAACTGTAAGGACCATACACAATTTGTTCAAGGCCTAACCGGTTCCGAAAGAATGTGATCATTTCCATCTCGATATACAAGTTGCTTCTTGAAAAGTGGTAAGTGAATAAAGGTTTTAATAGACTGTCCATGCTGTTGTTTGTGACAAAGATATTCGGTTGTCCAAAAGCAAGAAAAGGTACCGTTTCTGTTGGCATAACAGAACTCTCAGTGCCACATGCACCTCTTTGTGAAAGCGACCACCAACTCTGCTTTGGGGATGGCAACGTGCATTTGCACTGTAGCTAAAAAGAGTCATTCCTCGAAGGAATATTGGGTCGATCGAGAGATGGTCACAAAACGTGTGCTTTCCCTGTCCTGCTAGACTTAATTAAGCAAAACAGTGAATTGCATTTACAATAAATCATACGGTTAAAACAAAGTAGTTCTTTCCAATAGATTGAACGAAATGACAACTACATGAGTTCAACTGTAAAGTCGAAACAGAATACATCTAAAACTTTCCTAGAAAAAAAGTTTGAAAAGATCGGTGATTCAGCCAGTGAAGAAACAATCGACAAGGATGCCATCAATTGCCATTGGACAAAATCAGCCCAACAGTCAAGATCAAACTCAGCAAACAACTTCAGCAACGAAGAAACAGATTCCCGCAATAACGACAACAACTAGAAGTAGAAGAGATAGCACTAAACCAAAGTACTTGAAAGACTATGTTTGCCATTACCAGCTAATTTATAATCTATTTAGGACGATAAATCTTGCGTTGTAGTTGACAGATTCAGTGTTTTAAACTTGTTCTTTTATTTTTAAAAACGGGAATGTAAAGGGTGGAGCCTTAATGTAATGCCATAGTTATGTAATAAGATCATACACAAGTAGATAATAGGTTTGTTATACACAATCAATTGCACATGTACAAACCTAGACCTGCCTGTTATTTCTATCGATCGATTGGAAGCAAATTTCTATTAATTCTTATATAGTACAATTTAAAAAGATTTTCTTTGAAAAAAGAATAGATGTAGGGATTGTATAAAAAGTAACAAATTTTTTTATAGATAATATGAACCAAAGCCAGACATCATTAGTGAATCCTCCCAACCTTCAAAATTTAAATGTAAAGAATGTGGGGTTTGAAACGATACACTAATGATGTCTGGCTTTGCTTCATATTATCTATAAATTTTGTTTCTGTTGCTTTTTATACAATCCCTACATCTATTCCTCTTTTTAGAGAAAAAGTTTTAAAATTCTAGTTTGGTAAGTTTTTAGAAGCGTATAAGCGAAACATATACCTAGGGTGTACATTTCTTCATTAGGTCTTGTACGCCTATTCTATGCATGTCTAAGATTTAGCGAGTTTTTATTAGCGTTGATTGCTAAACCGGTTTATACGTGTATGTAACAGCTTTCGTTAGACATGATTCAAAGATGATTTACTTAAGCTCAAGAGTTCTATAAGTCTACGGCGTAGATACGAACCATGGTATCCTAGCGCATGCTGCACGAATATAGATTCTAATTTTTAGTGCCTTTGCATTGCTCCCTCTTCTGTGCGTGTATAATTGAATATGCAACGGCAGTTGGAATAGATCTTAGCCATGTAGTCAAAGCCAAAGATTATCACAAACGGGATATAGGTTGCAAATAATGGGTTCCCGTATTATTTGCTATTTGTACGTAATTATTTGTCAATTTTGCACCTGCATACAGCGCAGATCGCAAAAAAATTCAGACTAGAATTGACAATGGCAAAAATGATCGAATTACACAGTTTTGGAGTAGAGTCTTTCATAAACTCTTTGGGCATAGTTGATTGGCCCTTCGTTCATTGTCTCTGGTTGCCATTGACAATCATCGCAAATACTGCTCTAAGATTGGCCCGAACTGTGCAACAGTGTTAATGGCGGTCGAAGGATCAAATCTGCTTAAAAGAAATACAATTTTTTAACATTTCTTTCGGTTTCTTTAATCAACAAAAGAATAGAGTTTGGGTAATTCTAAATCGCTTTCTAAAGTTTCACAGCCGTACATAACGTACAAAAAGAGATATCCTCGGAGAAGAAGAAGAAGCAGCAGAACAAAATTGGTGCATTGGGTTCTGAGGCGATCAACTTTTTTCTAGTTTGTTAAATGATTATTAACCAAAGCATAATGGCTTATAGTACACAACGTGCAAAACTTACATTTCCTTAATTTTGAGAAATTTTAGTCTACATTTACTGTGTTTTCTAAGCGTGCCCAAAAAGGGACGACCACGCCCCACAACGTTCCAAAACCTGGGCAATCCTTACATACCGGGTACTACCGTAACATGTGATAGTTAAAATGATAGCATTATGCAATTTAATTTTGTGATAATCTTTTGTATTTTCATTGTGTGTTGTAGTAATTATACCGGTTCATTAATTAAAGTACGATGACTAGCTGTAGGTGTGCGCCTGCAGAGTAACTAAAAATCACATACAATGCGTAAATGTTACGGCGGAAGACTCACTCAACTACAGGCTAATAATAGGAGTGAGTAAATATAAGTCTGATCCACTTGTATACGATTACATATGTTACTGATATGGAGACTATTTTGCCCGTTCTATTCTAATATGGTAATTAAATTACTGAAATATAACGCATATTCCAATAAGCACGTGGTAGTGATTTTTGCAAAAGAAATAATTCCATGACTAATCTCAGTCTGGTCTCTTAATGAAACAGCAGACATTGAATTTTGAAGTCGGATTATATATCTAGTATATTGCATACAAATACTGTCATTTTGCAAACGCCTTGTTGCAGATCAAAATAGCTAAAGAGATTGTCCCGTCATGTTCGTCTGTCCACGTAATAATCTAAGGTAATTTTATTTTTCTTCATACTCTCTAACACGTCAACCATACCTTCATAAATTTTGCTGTTGTAGAGTTGTGAAATAAATTATATACACACATGCTGAAAATTTTTATTAGAAAAAGTAATCTAAATGAATATAGTACTTTGAAAATTTTCAATAGAAATCAAAAATAGAAATTGGTTTTATTGACTGTATTTACATTACATGTTCAGTCACTCTCTAGTCATATATTTAATTTATGCTTTATTGTACTCGTAAAACCTGACGAGGCGCTGACCCCTCGTGCACCTTGCCTTATAAATTCCAGCTGTAAAGTTGCTTGCTAATATCTATATATCAAGAAAAATCGTAGATGTTAGTTAAGTTGGCATGAAAGACAGTATTACTTCAATAGAGTCGATAACTTATTAGCTTAAAGTACAACTGACTTTTTTCCACATAATCGACTCTAACGCGCGCGATTTCTCCAAGCAAAAGGTAACAGTTAAAGTGCATTTATGCATTATAGAGACCAGTTAAATGTAGCCATTTGTGCGACAACTGTGTTGCCGTCAGGGCAGATATTGCTATCAATTAAAAGCTGTTTGCTTGCCTATCTAGTTACACTCATGCTATAGCTGTTGGGCTGCACAGACCAGACCTAACTTAACTACCGTTGTTAGAGCCTATTTCAGCAGTTCAATTAATTAGAGACGTGGAAAAGCAAGATTGTTTCGAGGCTAAGATTAATAGTATTACAAATACGGGAAATAGACGCGATAGCGCGAGAATGTAGGTACATACAAGGCTACATCGCTGTGTAATAGCTAAAAGATTGTCTTCCATTAACGCGACAGAGGAGACACGATTGCAGTAACTATGATGTTCTATCTGAGGTTATCCGAATTTTAGTTGATCCGTGGATTTCTGTGTAGGAAAGAGTCGAAGTTAAACTGTAAGTTCTGTAATTACTGATCATATCAGCTTTATAATTTAAATTATATTATTTTACTTATTATGTACTCGTCCTGGTAGACAGAATTAATTTTGAGTAACTAGCAACAGTTGAAATCTAAATTTACGACTATGCATGAAGTTGAGGTAATTTCTATATTGATGTCTTCCATCCGAATTTCTTGAATGGACGGCCTGGATATTTTGACATCACTGTAAGAAACACGTTGCAACCATCTTACATTGCTCGAGTTGCTGAAACATCAGGAGTTGTTGCAGAAGCAGCAGAAATGGGCAAGGATGATCGTCACCATGCAAGAGTATCTTTGACTGGTGGTACATTTTATCCGTTGGTAGTTGAAACACTTGGCCTTTGGTCACCAGACAGTCTAGAGACTTTGAAGTCTATATCCTCAAAAGTATGTGCTGTGTTAGCTGTTCCCTTCTGGAAGGCTTTAAAGAATTTGCTAGAGCAGCTTTCTGTTAGATTATGGATTTATAACGCTAGAATGATATCTAGCCGCATACTTGCGGAAGTAGCTGAAGTCCTTAGTTGGGACTTCCCTGTATGTGAGTAGGTGTGTAAGAAATAAATAAATATATATATATATATATACATATATGTATGTATGTATGAATTTGTATATATAATATATATAAACCTCACACTATAGAAGAATCTCAAAAAAATACGTGGCTAGTCTTACCACTTCAAGCAAATGGGCAAGTTCTGAAATTACCTTAATACTAAACTCATACGTTATTACTTTCTTCAATTCATTAAGTAAGTATAAGAACAATGCGACTACTGATAGACGTACAAAATTCAGGGGACCTGCAATTATCGTTTCTCGGAATATATATATATATATATATATATATATATATATATATATATGTGTGTGTGTGTGTGTGTGTGTGTGTGTGTGTGTGTGTGTGTGTGTGTGTGTGTGTGTGTGTGTGTGTGTGTGTGTGTGTATATATATATATATCTAATATATAAAGCTCAAATTGTCTGTCTGTGTGTGTGTGTGTGTGTGTGCATGTTCGCGTTTGGGGGCCACGTCTTTTGTCCGTTCGAAGCCGAAATAGGCACGCACACTCGGTACGCACAGGCGATGGTTTGTGTAAAAAAATTTAAAAAATTACGCACCGGGTCCCCTCTCAAGGGGTCGACCCTCGCGTAAAATTTCTCGACGACGCACACGCTACACATTCCGGTTCATTCGAACACACGCCCGCACCGGTCCCGTGTAGACCCTACGCATCACCGTCCTTTGCAAAGCTTCGAGCGATCGAATATCTCTTGCCGACGAAACTTACTCTTCTATCGCTTGCGTTTCTCTCCAAATTCTGATCGCATTTGCACCGAATCCAACCTACACGTTTTCTGTAGCAAGCGCTACACGGGAAGTGTGTCGATTTCTATCGAAACAAGCGCGAAGAACAAGATTCGAATTCATTCAGAATATCCGGGACCTCGCAACAAAGATGCACGTGACGTGTTCACAGACCTATCTTTACACTACAGTATCTTGCCCGTACGAAGGACGGGCCATGGATCCTAGTAATATATAAAGCTCAAATTGTCTGTCTGTCTGTCTGTCTGTCTGTGTGTGTGTGTGCATGTTCGCGTTTGGCGGTCACGTCTTTTGTCCGTTCGCAACCGAAATCGGCACGCACACTCGGCACGCACAGGGGAAGGTTTCCGTAAAACAATTAAAAAATTATGCACCGGGTCCCCTCTCGAGGGGTCCACCACCGCCTAAAATTTCTCGACGACGCAAACGCTACACATTCCGGTTCATTCGAACACACGCCCGCACCGGTCCCGTGTAGACCGTACGCATCGCCGTCCTTCGCAAAGCTTCGAGCGATCGAATATCTCTTGCCGACGAAACTTACTCTTCTATCGCTTGCGTTTCTCTCCAAATTCTGATCACATTTGCACCGAATCCAACCTACACGTTTTCTGCAGCAAGCGCTACACGGGAAGTGTGTCGATTTCTATCGAAACAAGCGCGAAGAGCAAGATTCGAATTCATTTATCATATCCGGGACCTCGCAACAAAGATTGCACGTGACGTGTCCGCAGTCCTCTCTTTACACTACAGTATCTTGCCCGTACGAAGGACGAGCCATGGATCCTAGTATATATATATAGTAACCTGAAAACAAAGAATGTTTTAAGCAGACTAGTAGTCTATTAACTTTTAGCAATGAAAATTTCATTAGAAGAGAGATGACTAAAAGTTATTTCATTATTTTGTCTGTTAATACTTTATGACAGAATGTTGTTGGATGTGCTCCTCCTTTAAAACTCTTGCATCCGGGCCTGCTAAATTGAAAACGTAAATTTCAAACATTGAAAGGTCAAAGATGGGCGTGTCTTGCTATCGATAGCTGCATATTCATAATCCTCCAGTAGTAAGCTTCTGTTTATAGAGCTTTCAAATGTAATACTCTATTGATACGAAAAAGTGGCATGACCGTCGCCTTTGCATAGCTCCACCGTTTTGCACCTATCTTCAACGCCACCGGTCACATGACCGCGTTATTCTCTTGTCTCAAGATGCGTGCACGTTGGTCTCGATTAGCAGCAGTTGTCAGCGTACTAGTCCTGATATCGTCACTATGCGAATTGTCGTCAAGTGCTCTCACAGGAGAAAATGTCTGTACACGACTCATCAGGTACGTCACACATCCCAAGTTTCAATTTCTATTAAATAGCAACTACTTGGTGATTTATTACGTTTATGTTCTAAGTTTTAATAAAAGCAAACCCTGAATTTACGTAGTAATTTTTAGTAGAAATCAGATCGGAGAGAGGTCGTAATCACCAACAGGTGATTTGCAGTAGACGTTTATGAGCGTGTCTTGGAATATCGCCTAGTCTTCGACATTTTCGTCTTTGTCGTATTTGCTATTAGTCTTTCTGAAGTACCTCTGAGCTAACCTTAATAAGGGTGTTTAAGCTGTGACAGTAGAGCTTGAATGGAGCTTGTTATATACCAGAAATTAGCTTCAAAGTAGATGAGCAGATAATATGAGCTCATATCTAGGTGCAGAGAACAGCTATTTCTTGAGATAGCTCTTGGGCTTGGTGAGATATTGTTTGTGAGATTCTTAGCTTTTCACACAGAAAGTGAATTTCTTGGTGCTAAATTGTCACCAGACTATATACACTGTGGTTATGATGAGGTGAGCATACTGACACTACACTGTATAATTGATCAGTTGAGAAGGTGTACTTTTGCAGTTGAACTTGTTTTTATTGGTAATGACATACAGTCATACCCTCACACACACACACACACACACACACACACACACACACACACACACACACACACACACACACAAACACACACACACACATACTTTCACACACACACACGCACACACACACACACACACACACACACACACACACAAACACACAAACACACACACACACACACACAAACAAACACACACACACACACACACACACACACACACACACACACACACACACACACACACACACTTTATGCTAATACCAGCAATCTGCTACCGCGTTCTCAGAATGACATGTTTTACATCAGCAATCTCAGAATTATAAACGGTTACATTTGATTGATTGTATGTTATTGTTATTATTATGGTTTCAATAGTGCCAAACATTCACAGTTTTCGGTGGTAAAAGTTCGTTACACGATCATGTCCAAGACTGTTTGTCGCTTGCTTTGGAAATGGTTCAGGTGTACAGTGCAACGGTAAGTAAATAATAAAAGGAAACTTACTACGTCAATGTGTTAGTTAACGCTTGATGGTCTAAAAGCGACTTAGTAATTATTTTACTATTATTACAAATTCTGTCGTTAGTACAACATGTACTGTGCACACAGACATTGTCTCTTTTACATTATTCAAAAACTTTTATACAACTTCACTCTTGCACTTTAATTACTAATAATTTCTTATCTAAACAGTTGCTACCTTTTTGAAATTTGACTCTTGCTTTTACTATTACAGCCGAGCCTTGTTTCTTAACATTCTCAACAGGGTTTGCCTCTTCTTGTTGAGTGCGTTTTGGTATCAGCAGAAATTACATCTTGCGTTACATTTTGAAAAGTCTGTTTTGCAGATCATGCATTTCAGTTACAATTCTTTAAGGGATGTGACACTTCTGCAAATATTGATTGAATTCTAATCATTAGATGGAAGGGATCACTTTTTATGACTAGAGTAAATTTGATCATTTTAAGAGAATACTTGCAATTGCCATGAATTTGTTAGGCTTTGAAGTGAAAATACAACATTTTAAAATTAATTTGCAACCTAGCAGGTACAAGAATAATACAATGGTTCTTACATACTCAACTGTTTACAATTCCATCATTTAATCAACTCTCAAAGACCTGTTATTCACAAAACCTTCCTTCCACGAAGCTGCTACTGTAAAACTATCTTAAATAGATTTGTTGTAATTTTTTGGAATGCATGATCATAAAAATTGTAAAGCGTAAAAACGTTTGAGAAATATAGCTGTATATAGTATATGCACCCTTGTTTCAGATTGAATCTGCCACTTATCAGTCAATTAGAGGCCATTAAAAATGGGCGTGCCTATAAAAGTGGCGTGTTACATAGGATCGTGAAGTTTAGCCCCCGCTTTTAGAGGTTCGCTACGCGCCAGTTCTAAGTGTCTGAAAGCTTCAGGAATATTTTATGCAAATACTGATGCTTCCTTTCTGATGCACATTAATCTTAATTAGCAGTAACACTTGCAGGAAACATTTAACTGATATTCTAGTTGCATAAAGTTGAGATTTGGCGTGGTATTATGATTTCTTACATAAAGTTGCTGCATGTACATTTAGCTGACAATCTCTATGTTGCCATTTTTATTCTATAGCTAGGGAGTTTTGTTATAGTGTGGCTGTGTATTGAAATTACTTGAAAGCAGAGCAGTTAGCCTATATCTTAACAGCCTACTTTATGTTGTCCTATGCATTTGTATGACGGTAATGTATAATTAGCATCAAGTACAGAAGTGAGGTAAAGACGACCTATAGCGCAGTTTATTCTACTCACCGGTACTGCTGTACAGGATATTCTCAAATTAACAACAAATGTCAAGGTGAGTAACAATTAAATGTTTAATTAATGTTCTTTGGGCAAAGGCGCTTGTTAAACAAATTCTATTACTATGTTTTTCCATAGCAAAATGCACCCCGGATTGTAAAAACAGTGGCACTTGCGTAAGTCCCGGACGATGTCAGTGTAAACCCGGATGGACAGGATCGAGATGCCAGAAGGGTTGCTTAATTAACTAAACTTCTTGGATAATTTTGTGATATTACTAGTTTGGTTTGTGTTTATAGTCGAGTGCGATCCTGGTTGCACTGCTAACGGAGGTCGCTGTATCGGTCCCTACCGTTGTGACTGTCCGTTAGGAAGGTCTGGCCACGACTGCTTGACAGGTGCGTTTGCTAAATGCAATTACAAACAGGTATTTGTTTAGCGATGCATTTACCGAACTGGCGCGTTTATTGATTATTAATTAATTGTTGTACTGTCATTGAGGACAACGCTTTCTGCAACTTTCGGTAAGTTAAAGCGCTCCTTTAGAGCCAGTGAGCATGCTCAGGTTTCAGATATTAAGAAAAATCTCTGGGATTAAAACATTTAATGGGTATTTAAATGCTATTAATTTATTAATTATTTGGTATGTGAGCACACTCAAGGTTTTGGTTATTCAAACGGTCAGAGTAGTAGAGAGGATAGCCATTTGTGCTATCCTTCCAAAGTCTGCTCTATGTCTTGCATGCACACGTTCTGTCGCATATATATGTCGGAATATAGTTTTTGGGTATTTTGGACGCGCTAACGACTGCTTTCATCTGATCATAGAACGATTACTGGAAATAGCCGCATGCACACTAGTGCTTCGATTTTGTTCTCAAAATCATTATTGACCTGCATCTTGACCCTCTGCTTCTGTAGTTTACTTCTATATAAGTATGATTGCATATTCCAAAAAGGATTTTTTAAACAAAAATTTTTGGAATTGTAGATTTTAAAATTTGCTTAGAAAACGTTGGTAATAACAACTGTTAAAGGGAAAAACAGACATATTAAGGGCTTGAATCCTCAAATCAAATAAAAAGGGACTTATATATGAGAAGTGAACTAATGGATAATTTGAATTACGGTAGTTTTGTTTGATGACTATGCAGGTCCGGTGGAGCAGGGTTGGCCTGGTGGGCCATGGCTCACCCATCGTTTGAAAATTGAACTTCTACGAACAGGCGTTTTGCCAAAACTTTCGGAAAATGGTGTAAGTGATTAAATAAATTAGTTATTTCTTACCTCTACAGATGAGACAAACCAGCAATAATTTGGAAGTTTAAAGCAGGAAGTGTGGGACGGGCACAACATGTTTCTCAAACACAGTCACTCGTCTTGATGCACGCTTAACGTTGAATCATTTCTCTCAGAAGACTGAGGACGTACTTGATGTGTACAATGAGCCAACACCGCCTTAACAGTCTGATGGTACTGCATGTGCATAGTGACCGACTAGATAAGATAAACCTTTTAGAAATCGAAAATGAGTTTATTAGTGCTAGTGAACAACGCCTGTCAATTTTGGTCTTTTCAATCTCTAAAAGATGACAATTTTTTGCGTGCAGTTCAACAAATGATTAAATATTCTCAGAGTACAATACGACTAGCAGTTGGATTACCCTCCAGTAACGCTGTCTTTAGCCAGGCTCCACCGTAGCTCTACTGTTTTAGTCAAAAGGTGTCAAGTGGGCGGAGCCTAGCCAAGCAAAGGCTGGCCCACCTAACATCTGGAGGGCTCCGCCGGCCCTGCTATGTTTACATGAAATGTGTGGATATATATGTGAGTTGCATTTGCTTATCTTCAGAAATCTGTTATGCCCCATTAGTATGGTCCAATCACGAAACAGTGCGTATTTGCGCCTGATCATACATTGCAATCATTTTAACAATGGATGAATCGTCTATCACTACCGCTAACATAAATGAATAAATGAGGTTGTAATCAACAGAACAGTCTAATTTTTGACCATTAACACGTGTCAAATATGCAACAAAACCTACCTGTCTGAATCTGATAACTAAAAAGCAATCGTTGGTGATGCAATACATTTATCCGGGAAACTACGTGGAGTGTCATGAATTTCCTAGTGTCGTGGTAATACATAGAGACGTTTTGCTCAAGTAAAACGACAGTCGATTTAAATGAGTTTAGATACACTTTTTCCATTAATTAACACGCTTGCTCAGAATGTGAAGAAAGACTTTCCGATATTTTGAATGCACTGCAAATGAATTTTTTGTTCTGTTGCAGCCTGCACTCCAGGAT
Organism: Corticium candelabrum; assembly: GCF_963422355.1. Classification (NCBI taxonomy): domain Eukaryota; kingdom Metazoa; phylum Porifera; class Homoscleromorpha; order Homosclerophorida; family Plakinidae; genus Corticium; species Corticium candelabrum. The sequence continues at coordinate 3,222,642 of NC_085090.1, forward strand.
TCTACGGCTTGAATTGCAAAGAGAAATGTGATTGCAAACATGCCGTGTGCTTGCCAACAAACGGAACGTGTATGTGTCGTGAAGGATGGAAAGGAACTCGTTGTGACGAAAGTTAGTTTACGAATTATTGTTGTGTTGAGTAATTGAATTATTTTGTATGATAATTTTTAGTATGTGAGATCGGGTACTATGGTCGCAACTGCGAGCAACGTTGCAATTGCAGCTTTTCTACTTGTGATCGGATCAATGGCACTTGCGTTTGTCCTGCAGGATACAAAGGAATATTTTGTGATGAAGGTAAGGACTATTTTTAATTAACTATACAAAAAATTGCGTCTATGTTGCACGTAAATATGCTTTCGGTGGGACCTTTGCAACACTCTAGAACATGAGTTGCTTGATTAAGCTTACCCTATAAGCAACAGTTAGCGGAAATGGGGTGAAGCCTAGCTAACGATACCGTACTTCAGTGAATGGTGCCCCATCCTCAAAATATTGGCACATGCTCAAATAATACCTATAGTGAGCCTCTACGAAATAATACTGCCAATTGTTTGGTTGATGCCTCACTAAGGTATGGTATTCAAACCCAATCATATGCATGCGCGTCTATTAATGTGTACCTTTGAGATGAATTGATCACCCAGATAGAATCACTGAGTGACAATAGAGATTCAGCGTACTATGCATCAGACTAAGAATATAACTCAAGTGAAAGCGAAATTAGCCAAAGGGTAACTGTAATTATATGATTAGATTACGTAGTTTGTTTGTCTAGTGTTATGGTATGCATACTGACAATGCAACAATCGCAAAATAATCATGGTCTATGCTCGAACTGCACCTCATGCTTAAATAACATCCCGTGCTCCAAAACTATGAAAATAGTGCCCTATGGGTTACTATTTCAGAAAATACGGTAGTTTTATTTCTATGGGTAAAGTGTAATTCTTCTGTTTTAAGCAATATCTATTATTTACATGAATGAGCATGTATTACTGTTGCTGTGTATAATATATCTAAGGCATGCATTCAGACATGCATCCGCGTTCAACTGATATGCATTTCCACTAAGGCTTTTTCGCTCAATTGCAAACCAAAAACAAGAACAAATTTTTTATTTAAATTAGGGATTAAATATTCCCTGAACGTCTTTGATAGAATTAAGTTACATACTAAAAATTCAACGCGCCCACTGTTTCGGAGGTCTTGCTTCTTCATGAAACAATAATTTTTTTCTAGAATTTATTGGTTTTTACTAGTGGGGAAAACGGAATACGAGAAAAGTGACTTCATAAAACCGGTTTATATGCTAATAATGCTTCTATATTGGACATGTTTGTATCGCCATATGATTTTTTGATGTGGTGACGTGACAGTTATATTTCACGGGTAGTGTTAAGTGACAATGTTACATGTTAGATTGTCAAACAAACAATTAATAGAGAATTAAATTGAAGAAAATAATTAATTAAATAAATAAGTAAATAAACAAATCAATATATGGCTATTATTCAACATCAAGATCTTGAAATTAGGACTTTCAAAATATTTCTAATAATGTTTGAAGTCTTGAAACAAATTACAATTGAATACTTTTTCAATCAGATGTAGAGTAGTAACAAACAGATTTATTGCTTAATTTGTGTTTACATTTACTTCTTCTAATTTGCTCATTTGTCTGTTTATTTGTCTGTCCATTTGTTTTGTAGATCTGTTTGTGCCCTTGTTATTTTATCTGTCTGTCTGTCCGTCTGTCATTCTGTTTGTTTGACAACACATACATTTAAAATTTCAACACTATTACATTCTAAATGGTTTCAGCAAGGAAAGAAACAAAATGTCCGGCGACCCTTACGGCCGCTTACTACGTAGGACGATTAAATAGCTGTACGCAATAAGTAGTACAACTGTTCTTGCTAAAAGAAAGTCTGCATAGTTTTTTTGAGAGCACTTGTGCGTTGCATCTCTGGAGGCTAATGGAACGGAAGCGTCTCCAGTATGTCTTGAACTCGCCACTGTTTGGGTGTTCATCTTCATCTACAGATAAAAGGGACAGATGATGTAGAAATTGGTGGGCTTTCCATCCCCAACGGCCGTGACGCTAAAAAACCAGAGGGATGCAATTGGACGCATTTACCATAGCATCAATCTCTTTGCTGTATTTTTTCGTCTTCTGTGACTCTCTTTTGGCAGCAGCGGCTCTATCCACCTTAGAGGCTTGTAAGATGATGTCCTCATTTCACGGTGGGCAAGAGACATGTCCAGCTCGATATCATATCTAGATTGGGCATCTAATTCTATGATATCAGGACGAGAATTGCTTCCTTCGTAATGGCTTCTGGGTTATCTTTTTTGTGTTATGTTTAGGTCTTGTAAACAGTCACACCACATATTTGCTACTGATTCGTGAGACCAGATGGATCCGCCTCCAGTTTTACAGGTTCTGTGTGTCCGTCTGTATGTCCCCCTTAGTCCGTTTGTCCGTCCGTCTTTTTATTCGTCTGACTGTCTATCCCTCGGTTTGTCTGTCGGTCTGTCCGTCTGTCTGTTCTGTTGTCTCTTTGTCCGTTTGTATGACTGTTTATCTCTCTGTCCGTCTTTCTTTTTGTCTGCCTGTCTGTCTGTCTGTATGTTGATGTGTCTGTCTGTCGGCCTTTCTTCTATCTCTCTGTCTGTTCTTGTGTCGGTCTGTCTGTCTGTCAAATGCATATATTTCATACATTGAAACTCGTACACTCACACTATACTGTAAAACAAAAAGCAAGCCGCAGGCCCATGCTAAAACTTACTGCTAACGTCTAAATAACTAAAATTAGTAAGACTCAAAATTACATGAGTTACACTGAGCAAGTCTCGAAAGTTTTCTAGTAATTACTCTCCCATTACATCGTTGCAACGCAATGGAAATGCAGCGCCGCCAGTATACACTGAAGTCAGTGCTGTTGTTCTGTCCATCTTCGTCGACTGAAAGGGTTGGTAGATCACGTCATAGACTCTCAGCTTTTCCACCCCAACGACCAAAGTGTTTAAACACAACAGGTATACATGTTTAAGAATTCCCAAAAATTTTAAACTGCACATCATATTTTGTCACTTTCTGCTGCTCTCTTCTAGCTGCAGCTACACAATCTTTCTTGAAAGCGAGTGATAGGATGTCACCATTCCAAGGATGGGCAAGCGAAATATCCAATTCAGCGTCATTGCCAGATTGAAGATTGAAATACACAATATCTGGTCGACAATAGTTGCCATCATATAGGTCGCTAGGCTCCGTTGTGTGAGTAATGTGGAGATCACTCAAACAATTTGTCCACACGTTTACAATGGAGCCGTGTGTCCAGATAGGTCCACCTCCGAGTTTGCATGTTAGCAAGTGATATCCTTTGCTATCCAGCGATTGACCGCACTCACAACTATCAAGAGCAGCAGCAAGGGGCATGTCACACCCCAACCTCAAACAAGTTGCAAGACGGAAGTCGGCAGCATTCAGCGCAAACTTTGTTGAGGTCGGAATAGGTGACATCTGTCTGTCTGCACAGTCCGTTTACCAGTCTCTCCTTCCCTTTGTCCGTCTGTTCCTTTGTCTGTCTATCTGTTTGTCTGTCTTTCTGTCTGTCTTGATATCTGTCTTTGTTTTTCCATCCGTGTGTTCATCCTTCCGTCCCTCCACTTGTCCCTCCATCTGTCCTTCCCTCCCTCTGTCCGCCCTCCGTCCGACTATCCGTTCGTCGCTCCGTCTGTTTGTTTTTCTTTCTGTCTGTCTGTCTGTCTGTCTGTCTGTCTGTCTGTCTGTTTGTCTGTTTGTCTGTCTGTCTGTCTGTCTGTCTGTCTGTCTGTCTGTCTGTCTGTCTGTCTGTCTGTCTGTCTGTCTGTCTGTCTGTCTGTCTGTCTGTTTGTCTGTCTTTTATTTCTTACATCAAACTATGATACAATTCTGCAACGAACTACAGTAATACAACTAGACTAATGTTCATTGAAAGCTAACATTACAGCAAAATAAAACACTTTTATATAACTAAGACTAATGAGGAATAAATTGGGTGCTGAGAAAGTCAGGCCTCTCAGACCCACCGCACAACATGCTAAGTTTCTGTCTGTCTGTCTGTCTTTCTGTCTGTTTGCCTGTCTCTCTGTCAATACACATTTCTCAAATATCATGCTATTAGAATACATAAAGCATATAAGGCATAAAGTAAAGTTCGCAAGCTACATGATAATACACATGATTACACATAGCAGCTAAAAATTATGCTACTATCCAGCTTTCAGCCAACTAATGCCCGAAAAACTGGTTGCTGCTAGAGTCCAGCTCAAATTCTTTAGTTGCACAGAGTGCCGACGCTTTGCTACTGATGACGCTCGCAATGCATCTTTGCATTTGATTGCAAATATTTTTCTTCAAACATCTAAGAATGCTGGAGATTTGGGTCAAACAAATTTATCTGACGGCTGCTCTGCCAACCATTGAAGGAACTTCCATTCGTCTTCGTCCCATCTTGCGTAGTGCTCTAAAACCAAAGAAGTCAGGAAAATAGACGTGCCACCAAGAAATCCGTCTTGCTTGTATCTGGAGTTCTTTCTCTCTTTTTGCCGCGTGGCTGTTCCTCCATCAATCTCAGCTGACTTGGGGAAGGTATCTGAGCTCCAAAGGTGAGCTAGTGCAATATGTAATTCGATATTAGCCCCTGCAGTTGAGTCAAACACCACAAGATCGAGTCTACAATCAGCGCTAGAATGAAGATGTCTTGGTTCTTGCTTGAAGTGTGCATATACGTCTCAAAGGCAATCTCCTCAAGTAGCAGCAATGGTGTCAAGAGAACAAACTGGCCCTCCGCCTGTTTTGCAGGTGAGAAGGAGATAACCACTGTTGTCCAGCTGAGCGCTACAGTTACATGATCTGGACCAAACTGGCCCTCCACCCGTTTTGCATGTCAGCAGGTGACAACCACTGTTGTCTAGCTGAGCGCTACAGTTACATGATCAATACCAATCAGACAGAGGAATGGGCATCCCCAGACGAAGGAGGGTCGCCACACGAAAATCTTAAGTAGAGTGTGCGAACTCTTGACCGGTTGGTAAGGCAGACAACGAAGCACCTGCGCTCCTGCCACGGACAGATCTAAATCTCGCAGCGTCACGTGCTGTAGCAGCACTGGACAAAGATTCTCTGAACTGACTCAAGCTTGTGTGTCCGTCTGTCTGTAAGAGCTTGTTCCGGGAGGATATATATCAAGATGTGTTTCTCTTGTGATGAAACATTTTGGAACGTGGGGCACAAAGGCAGAAATTTTTTTGCAGCATTTGTCACAACAATCAGCAAATCCAGAAGCCAATTTTAATGGTTCCATGTTTATGTCGTATTGGAGGAAATGATTTTGTACAATTCTTCAAAGATTCAATGCCAAAGTTATTCTTAGAAATCTTTCAAAACAGTCACCTAATCATGGTGATTTCGATAGATTATTTGATTTTGACATTCAAATTGAAGACCATTAGTTAATGACTTTTTGTTTGCAAGGACAGATTTGTATTTTAAAAATTGTAGCATATGTAGAAGTACAATCTGTATGAGAATAAATTATATCTGTCTCTCTGCCTCTCTGTCTTGTCTGTTAAAGAACATATATTGTAAACATCAACGCTAATACAGAAAAGGCTATATATACATACATGCATATATATCTATATCTATATATATCACTAAGATAATGTCTTTCTTTCTCTCTGTCTGTCTCTTTGTTTGTTTGTCTGTTTGTCTTAAATATCATATCTCAGCTGACGGAGTTGTCAGTGGGTGCCATTTTGAAGCAATTTATATAATATTATTTGTTACTTTACTGATTGGTAGTCGAGTTACTGTGTTACATATAAACTTGTTTCTTTTCAAGTGTAGCCAAGGATTAGCTTATGTCGATGCCTATTTTCTTGGAGAGTGCAAAATAATTTATTTCAAGAGAACAATGGTGTCTTATTCAAGGAACACAAACGCATTGAGACAGACATACGGTCTAAACCGCATGCAAGGACGCACGCTAGTTAGACTATGCATCCATTGCAACTGGCTAAGATATCTTACTGTGGCATTCCTGAATCTGTGTTCATTCTTATAGAATGCTCAGCTGGAACGTTTGGCCTGGACTGTAACCAGACGTGTACATGCCAAAACGGAGCTACCTGCTATCCTGTCAATGGATCATGCACTTGCACGGCTGGATGGAGGGGAGACAACTGCACTGAACCTTGTTTTCCTGGAACGTATGGATTAGGATGTCTCCCTTGCATCTGCCAAAACGGAGCAACATGTGACCATGTTAAAGGAACTTGTCGGTGCGCACCTGGACACATAGATGAAAGGTAAAAATATGTAATGATTGACGTTAAGTGACAATTTATTAACAACAAATATTCAAATTTTTTAAAGATGTGAAACGGTTTGTGCGCCTTGGACGTTTGGAGTTAACTGTTCAAACGTCTGTCTGTGTGTAAAATCAAATACATTCAACTGCAGTCACCAGAACGGTCGATGCAACTGCAAACATGGATGGACGGGCAACACATGTTCTGATCCATGTCCACGTGGCAAACACGGTCCTGACTGCCAATTGAATTGCACTTGTCAAAATGGCGGAAGAAGGGACAAAGGCTATGGAATATGCAGGTGCGCATGCGTCGATAAAATATCTTCAATTTCTTAATGACGCATGTATTGTTTGCTCGAGTAGCTGTTTACCGGGATTTACTGGTTACCGTTGTGAGAGGGCGTGTCCAGCGGGCAAATTTGGGTTGAGATGTGGAAATGGTTGCGAATGCGGTAATGGTGCAATTTGCCATGCAGCAGACGGTAGTTGCACTTGCGTTGGTCTTTGAATTGGTGACAGATGTGATACACGTTAGCTAAAGTTTGCTTCCGTTAATGACAATGTAGCTGCATTTGCTATATTGCATGCAGGATGTTTGAGCGACTGGCAGTTTTGGAATGGAACAGATTGCCAAGCGTGTTCTTGTCGAAGGAGATATGCCATAAGGTGCACCTGTTTGTTATATTTTATCACACACGCACGCACGCACTAACACACAAACACACACTCGCGCGCGCACACACACACACACACACACACACACACACACACACACACACACACACACACGTTATACACAAACGGATGAACGCACATAGACACGTACAAACACTCACGCCCACACACACACACACACACACACACACACACAGAGACACACAAACACACACACAGACACACACACACAAACACACACACACACACACACACACACACACACACACACACATACACAGACACACACAGACACACACAGACACACACAGACACACACACACACACACACACACACAGACACACAAAGACACACACACACACACACACACACACACACACACACACACACACACACACACACACACACAGACACACACACACACACACACACACACACACACACACACACACAGACACACACACACACACACACACACACACACACACACACACACACATACACACACACATACACACACACACACACACACACACACACACACACACACACACACACACACATACACAGACACACACAGACACACACAGACACACACAGACACACACAGACACACACAGACACACACAGACAGACACAGTCACACACAGAAACAGACACACACAGACACACACAGACACTCCCCCCCACACACACACACACACACACACACACACACACACACACACACACACACACACACACAAACACATACACACACACACACACACACACACACACAAACACACACACACAGATACACACAGACACACACACACACACATACACACACACATACACAGACAATTCTTCATCACAGCTTTTACTTCACAATGTATATCCATTGTTGTCTAATTTATTCACACAAATTGCTTCCTTATATAAGGTGAGAAGGTGCAGATTAACATTTCATAGGAAGATGCACAAACATGCAACTCAATTTTTTACATATATTATATAAAATATGATTTTAAATTAATATCAGATTTTATCACTATTAATATACAGAAATTTTTCAATGCAAACATTTAATATTATTTTCTCTGTAATGTAAGGTGTTAATTGACTGCAGTATTAAATTAAAAAAATCATGTGCAAACACTCCTTCAATTTTGTCATGAACAATAGTTATATCACTATGGGCATGCAACAAAGCCAGCCCATTTAACGTAGTTTTTGCTAACACGATTTATATCTTATGTCAGTGGTGTAGCCAAGCCTAAACTTTTGAGATAACCTTATTGATAAAATAGTTTAATAAAAATATTTATTTACTTTTACATTTTCTAATTAATGTTAAGGTAAGTGTTAATGAAATTTTAAATTGATTCACTAAGCTATTAAATGATCAACACCTGCTAACAACTCACTATATATTAACTAAACACAAGCTGCGCCTTTGGTCTACAGTGGCAAATGCCCAGTAGGCAAATAGTTATTTCAAAGCATTTGCATGCAGGGGCTTACCGTGAACTATAGAAATGGGGGAATAAACTTCACGATGCTACAGAACAAGCCCCCATTTTATAAACAAGCCCACTTTTATTGGCTTCTAATTGACGGTAGAATCAGTGACAGATCTACTTGAAAATGGGTAAGGTAGATACTATATGCATTTGCAGCTGTCCTCACACGTATCTAAAGTGTACTAGTTTATGACCACGCCTACAAATGATGTGAGGCTTTAGCCCATGACGCTCTACTTCCCTATTCCATGTTCCAAACAAACTAAAACATAGGATTCCGAGGCATCGATTGTCCAAAATAGGAAATCCCTTCCAACAATAGATGAATCTATTCGGTACCGATAACTGTAGGTGCTGGTAGCTTTTAATTAGGAGCAATAGACTGCCATTAGGTACATTGTCTTAGCAAACATGTTCTTGCATGATCAGAAATTATGTGTTATGAGATGTCTGTCCAGAAGTGTATACCCAGAAATGGTTTACTCGGACAACTTCGTAAAACATTGTCTTTTATTAAAATTATTATAGTTAAAATATAAAATTTATTGACAAAATAATTACCTGCAGTGTATTCTGTGTGCTCACTCATACAATTTGTATGCAAAATCACAGTTCAAAGAGAAAAAATATGCCAGAGCATATAATATCTGTGGCATATTTGGTCATCTTTTCAGTACTACCCAGACTACAACACGTTACCGGCTTTGTCGTTCTGAAATTAAAAAAAAACAGAATCTGTGACATCAATTAATTAAACAAATTTATAAACATAGCATTTCCGGTTGTGAACAAGATCCAAGGTACGGGGCTCACCAACGCTCACGTGAGAATTTTCGCTCGTTCAGGATTTGCTATCGACTCGAATTTGTTCAGTTTTGTGACTCTCAAGAAAATGGCTGAAGGAATAGATCCTTTTTGGGAAAAGCTATTGAGGCCCCACAAGTTGAAAGTGGCCAAGCAGCTCTGTCCTCGTTGACATCACTTAGTCACCCTTCTTTTCAGCAAAGGTCTTCTTACTGGAGACAAAGAGGAGCAGTTCAACAAGTCTACTAAATCAGAAACTGACTTGGCGCTCGATATTTTTGATGTTTTACGCAACCAAAGCATTGGATCTTTTGACAAATTCTGCGAAGTACTCTTAGAAACGAAAGACGAAGCTTTATGTGATGTGGAGAAGCTTCTTCGTCCACATCATTATGAAAGAACTAAAGGTAAGCAGGAACCTAGATCGGTAGAGGAAAACATTGAGCGCTTTCATACAGCAAGGATAGCTCTGCTTATAACCTTTGGGTAGACTCTATGCCTTCACAGTGCTGAACGACTTGATTCTTCCGTTTCAATTAGCAGGACATTATTAAGATGGTACTTCTCTTAACAAATAATGCTAAAGCTGAGTAGTATTCAGGCAGACGTACACCAAGTCAAAGATTTGTCCAATAGAGTGTTATTTGTTCGAGGAATATGTCCATTGTGGATGGCAAGTTGTGATCAGGCAGAAGTCCACATCAGTAGTCATATATGTTTTAAAATAGGAAGATCGACTCTGAATTAAAGAAATAAATGCATATTGACAATGTACTGACTAACACAATTTTGAAATATGGCAAGATTAAATACAAACTGACTCTTATGAGTGATACATGTGCTTGCTTTAGTTACTTTTTGTACAGTTAGCAATGTGTACATGTTGAACTATGAGTGCATGTGATTGTCCACATCTAGAGTCTGATATAGAGGACAAGCTGTTAGCGTGAGTGGGTGGTTGCGTTTCCGTGTACGTTTGTGTACAATATGCAGTGGATACAGTAAACATAGAAGAATAGACAGCAATTCATGTACTTGTTTTATGTTTAATGTACATAAATTTTTGTTTTAATAAGTTGCTTGTATTTTTTGTCTATGTTTGTTGTTTTTATCAATTTGCTTACCTAGTTGAAAGGGATAACCAAGAAGAGGTATACTGCATGCACTACCTCATGTATCCATGGGGAGTGGTGTAGGGAACTTTCTTCAATTCTTGTAGCTTCCAGCTTAGCTATCATGTCTGTTTCTGTTGCAGCAGTAGCTGCTTTGCTACCAAGCAAACAATAAAAGAGTGTTTGAAACTCTGCGTTCACATTTCTTGTATTTCTAGTTTGCACAGCAGACCTTGTCCGTTTGACAATCGTGGTGAGGGAAGGATTGACTTATTGATTGTTTCTTGCAACTTAGCAGTACATACCAGAGATATAGGCATTGAAAGGCTTTGTGGCTGAAGATCAGCTGAGTGTTTGAGAAGTTTCTTGCACTAATTAGAAGTTGACATGTAGTTGATAAACTTTGGATGACTGTGTTCTACATGAAACATTATTAAGTTACTACATTTTTTGCATGTTAAGGCTTTTAATTAATTGATTAATTAAATAAAAAATTTTACTGAAGAAATGCTATGCTCAATATTTTGCAGTGTGTGTAGGACATGTGAAGAAGATTGCATATATTTGGAAGGTTGGATCAATGAATAACATGTCAAAGTAGTGTCCAGCAAAATCATGCCACTATTCAAGCTGCTAGTGCAACAGCTGTGACATTTGTTTACCAGTTTACGATGCTGTAGAATTCAATTCTAACCAGTTATAGTCATTACCGGTTGGATATAATAATATAAATACTCAGACACAGACACAGACACAGACACACACATACACACACACACACACACACACACACACACACACACACACACACACACACACACACACACACACACACACACGCCACATGTATAATAAGCTAGTGTATACTGAGCACTGATAACAATCTGTGGCATATCAGTACTGAGTAGCAAGTCAAATAACAACCAGTTTGTAGTTGTGTGTGTACAATGTTGCATTTAGTAACTCTTGCACACTGCTTCAAGTGTGCTTTAGCGAAATCCGGTTAATTAGTAAAATTCACTTACATATACCTGGGAGGCAATGGATTTGGCTTCATGTATTGCTTGGAACTCTCTAATTCCTTCAAGATTGAATACGCCAAATAGGAATGCACTGGCTTCAGTGTTGTCTCCAGCCTGCTCATTGATTCTTCCAGTAAGATTTCTGCAGGCAGACTCACTGGGCATCATTGGGCTACTGTGTGGGTCGCTAAAGTGAGTGGCTTTGGGCACAGTGATGAGCTGGCCCTTCTCTGGACTCACTTTGGGAAAGGTCAGTCTTGTACAATCTTGCCTGTTTAGGTGTCTAGTGGACCTAGATGCATTGAAAAGAAGTAGGCACGTGATGGAGTGCAGATTGAGTCTCATGTACGTGTGCATAAGTACGGCTTCACTGTCTAACCTGCTCTTGAATGTCGTAAGAAAAGAGCTCGAAAACTTGGCAAACATGTCGCGAAATCGAAAAGAGCGCGAAAGAAACAGGCGGGACTAAACGCACTTTTGACTGGATTTGGCGCGGAAACGTAAAGCCGGCACGTGAAGGACGGGCTTATGGCACGTGCAGAACACAGCGTATACGGGACGTTTATCCGGGTACTAAAGAAAGTGGGCCCTAAAAAAATTCGCTAGCACATGACCTACAAGCACGTGACCCATAACCTCGTGTAAGCACGTAACGACTCAAAAGAGTACAGCGAGAGCGAAGAAGAGCGATTCCAGACAACACTAACATTGTTTCAAAACTCTGCGGCGAAAAGGTCTGCGGCATTATGGAGCCCCCTTGCAAGAAGAGCAAATACGGGAACGGGGAACGACATGCGAGAGAGAGTCTGGTAAGTTTCGATATTTTAGGTAGTGTTAGACGCGGTACCCTCTCAACGCACGTACTCACGATTATCAGACATGTCTCACGCTAGGCGGCAAATTCTCACTCTGACAATCGTTTTGCGCAGACTTGTTACCTCAGTCTTTCTGGACATAGCGGATTCTTTGAACTAGACTATATGTACTGCTCTGCTTGCTTGTATTTGAGGTATCCGGCGTTTGTACATACTTTTAAGCTGGATTTACAATATGGGAACGCTTGAGCGTCGCGTCGCGTGCGTCCAGTCACGTTGTCTTGCGTGGGAGTGGCACGTATCGCGTCACACGCGTCGTACCATTCACAATACGATTTCAGCGCGCCGTAGACGTCGCTGCCTGAATTATTGAACTGACCACTCGCGCTTCGATTTTCTACTAGCAGAACTCTGCCGGAACCCCCAGCTTGCTCAAAATCAATTTCTACGCGTTCTCCCATGCACGCAGGTCTTTGTACGTCTTGCAGTTGATCATCCACACACAAGGACAGCTCCCTACACAGTCTATAGACCGCTCAACGTCGAGTACAGCGCCCAAATCAATAATCATTGCCCACGGAAGCCACACGTGCATTTATAGTTGGCTGTGATTGGTCGAAATCAAGGTGCTACTTTCGACGCGACGTGTACAGCTTCCGATTCAACGCTCAAATAGAACTTGGTTCTATTTGGACGCGTCGCGTAGCGTAGACCATTTACAATTTGAATTTGTACTACGCGACGCTCAAGCGTTTGCATATTGTAAATCCAGCTTTAGTCTGTACCTGTAACGTTTGGAAGTTCGAGGCACGTCCTTAGCGCGGACAAAGTAATGCAAGCTCATACTGTTGACCACGCCCACTTGGGATATGTTTGATGGGAGTGGTCGTTTAAGAAAGAAAGTCTCACGATATATTGCGAAAAAAAGTTGAGAGGTCTGGTACTGAAAGAGTTACATGTGTTTCTCAATTCGTGTTTCGTCATGTTTCATTAATTTAATTACAGACGAAAATTGTGCAAGGAAATTATTTATGATTATGCGATTTAGTGCGAACGCAAACAATCGCAAAATTAAATTAATTTTATCCTGCACACATTATTTATAGGCTAGACTTGTTATCACAAAAATGACTTCCGCACTAACAACAACGTTCCTGTAATCTTTTGATTTTGCTCATTCTTTTAGGGTGTTCGAGATCATTTGAACGTTCTCATTGTTTGCGCTTTGGAGACGGATGTGCAGGCTGCAATAGCAGTTCTAGAAAGAGGAACGAAAAGCAAGTTTGAAAACAAATACACACATCTCACCGAACTCAGCAGGCTCAACGTCAGAGTGTGTGAAGGATGGAATTCTAGTGACATCAAGGTGGGCGTGGTCGCACAAACAGATACAGGAGGGACCGAAAGTCAAATGTTGCTTGCCAATCTTGCCAAATTCTTCACGACTACTGTAGTGGTAATGACGGGGACGTGCGCTGGCGAAGAAAACGCACATGGCCAGGTGGAGCACGGTTGTGTCTTTGTCGTCAATCGAGCGACAGTAGAAATGGGAGGTAGAGTTGAGGAAGGCGGGATTCTTCAAGCTAGAGCACAATACTGTGATCTCGACAAAGGCATCCTTGCAGCAGTCAATGAATTGGTTCAGTCGAATTCTGACGTCTGGTTGAAATACGTTCCAGAAAATGCCTTTCGTCCCAGCTCTCGTTATCTTCAACAACTCATCCTAGACCTTGTGATCAAGAGTGGGCAGGACGGTATTACCAAGAGAGACCTACTGGACAAGATGGTTGACAAGAAATTATCTGGAATGTCTACAATGAGAGATGATACGACTCGTCTGGCGTATGACGAAATTCTGAACACAATGTTACAATCGTCATCACCTTGGGTTAGTCTATCGCCCCCAGCAAAGCATAGATATTTCTTAACTGATCTAGGAAAGAGATACGCAGCAAATGAAGCTATATTTCCGCGTCGGGATAATATTGTAGCTCTTGTTGATTCCATGCTTTCCGTTCCACACAAGCACACGAACCTGAACGCTGAATTGAGTACTTTTAAAAAACGGGTGGCCAACAAAAATGTGAAAGCAGTGGACATGGAAGCTTACTACTTTATGAAACAAGCCATTGACAGTTTTAAAAGAAACGAAGTACCAGGCAGAGCAGTTGTCATGAAAGGCATCTGTGACTATGGCTCTAATGCAAGCAAAGGAAGATATTTTCATGTGTGTGCTTCTAGCACACCTGTTGCCTTTCTAAGGCACTTTATGACTATTAAACAACATCTCTTTGGTAATTACATTTTCTTTACATTCTAATTGGTTATCAAACACGTTAATGTTGACTGTAATTAGTTAATGAAGAATCTCAAACGACTGAAATTGGACAACCAAAACGAGGTCATGTAAGGTGTTTATGTATGGTACGTATAGTGTAAACTGTTGATCACATCTGACCTATAATTTCTGGCACTTCGTCTAAAGATTCAGATCTGTCCCTGCCTAGTTAATTGGTGATAAAGTCAATTTAAAGCTGTTGTTAAAGTATCAGTCATTTAGAATATTATTATATTGGTGTGCAGTCTTATGCGTTCTTTCTAATTTAAATATATGTTTTGATTCAGTAATTGATTAATTGGAATAATTGAAGTCGATTCGACTTTGTAGCATTAACCGAGAAATCACTTAAGCGGTTTGAAGTGATTCAAAAATTATGAATAATTAGAAACTGTGTTTTATATTTGTTGAAGTTGAAACATTAATTATTATTGAAAATTTTGATTGTCATAATTTTAATGGGAATGCAATCCGTATGCTGTATGCTACAATTTTTTTGAAATAGGATTAGCAGGTCAGACAGAATTTTGTTCTAACGCATCTGAGCGTCATTCTGATTACTTGTTATAATATGTTATAATATGGGCACTTCGAGGACATCGTTCTTACTCCCCGAGGATTATGCCAACTGCTGCCACGCAATTCTATACGAGCTTCCACAACGCCATGTTGTTCTGGTCACGTGTGTACATTATAGCTAGCCCACATGTACTTATATACCTATTATTAGCTTGTGAAAACTGCCGTTTGAGACCTTATAATTAGCTGCCATTGCACTTCCACAGTGTGCTTACGGTTGCATGAACGTTGAAATGTACGACTATGTTGAACGGGGTGCTCTCTGTGAGCGTGTACTGTATGCTTCGACTGTAGAGATGCGTGGGAGTTGTTTATTGATGCAATCAATGTGGTTCCGTAAATCCGGGAGCCGCTATGTAGGTAATCAAGTGTAAAGATGGGAGTTACTTATTGATGCAATCAATGTTGTTCCGATACCGCACTCTCTGATGCGACAATTTCTAAATGGCCGCTCATACAAAAGTATCCAAACACGTGCTATCCAAATTTCTTAAAAAATAGATCAAGACATTTTGAGAAAAATGATGTGTATGTAAGGATGGGTGTGTACTTAATCATGCTTATCTCTTACATCACAATCTTTTACCTAAATTGATTGATTAGAACGCAACAGTCTTGTGTGACCCTTACGGTACTGGACTTTGCTTTAGGAGATGAGCAGAATTAAGTATATATCCATCCCTACATACCTATCATTTTCTCTAAATGTCTTCTTATTTTCAGTAGCCATTTTGTAAATAATTAGAAGCAGTCTAGTCTAATCAACTTTGCAACCAAGGGTCTTCAACGCAGTCGCTGAGTTAAACGCACGTGAATCACACGAGGAGAAGCAGCTTTTGCCGGAATTTCTCTGGCGTGAGAAGAGTGTGGTCGCTTTCGAGAACGTTTTAGTGACGTGAGAACCCTGGATCTAGATTCGTGGCTTGGATAAGGTTAATTCGATTAGCCAAGCCTCTTTGTATGAATGTTGAGTTGCTACACGCGGCATCGCTTTACGCATTTGCTTGTTTTGCGCGAAGTACGTAGTTGACATCGTTCGCTTCTAGTACGTATATAGACAGCTCAGCCATGTAATATTCTGCAGTGTTACGACTCCTTTCCAGCATTAAGTTTCGACAATAGTACACCGCCGATTATAGGACTACTAATCTAGATCTACAACGCGGTAGTTTGAAAAACTAACTCATTTATTTTTAGTGTATTTAGAACTCAGTGTCCGTGCGTTGAAACAAGTTGTACAACACATGCAACTACGAGTCAACTCTACATTTCCCGAACATGGTACGTCCACTGCAATGCTGTTTTCCCACGCCTAGCTGTTTTTAGTTTACCGTGAGGAGAGCCAATATCGCACAAAAGAGCTGCTTGCTAAGTCGAAAGTACCGTCACACGCTAATTAATTTTAGATAGACTGCGTTAGCAATACTCACGCCAATCTGATGATGACGTCGACTACTTTCTCGTCTGGAGATGTCACCAAACAATATGCCACTGCTTTGATGAACCGTTGAGTCAAACAGGGCCTGCAGGTCTCAAGCCATTTCCCCCATAGACTTTAGCTGTAAGGGTAGACGCACAAGAGTGCTGAACACTGCTACGTCGGTTTCAATTCGCGCAAACCTGTACGTGAGTTCAGTAGAAAGAAATGTTACCGGAGAGTGTAGGTTCATCGGATCAGTCCCATGTACACCATTCCTGGGCTCATTATTCGAAAGCACTTTGTCCATCAACAGCTTCACTGGCTTTCGTGTTCAAGCGCTGGCCGCGATATATGAAACGCAATTACTTCGTCATAATGACGTTCTTGAAAGCGACCAGGCTCTTCTCGCGCTTGAACAATATCGGCGAAAGCTCCACCTCTTCATGTGATTCGCGTGCGTTTAGCTCAGTGACTGCGAGGACTAGCCTGGCTTGCGATGCTACGGTCTAACTTCGTTGGCTGCTCGTATCTCATTAATGGGATATCAAATCATCTGCTCGTTATTGAAACCAGCTTTTTTGTGCGATGATGATAGCAACGGTATTACATACGCGTTTCCTATAACAGCGGTAAGGTATCAGCGTAGAAACGATTTGTAATCTTTTTATCGACCAACCAGGGTTAGCAAAGGGCACATGACATGACACATCTAATAAAAACTCTTCCTACCTTCTCACGTTGGTTCTATAGGTAAGTATCAGTTGCACTGTGGTAAGTGTGCAGAATCACAAAACCTAGTGATTTTTACACACTGAACGAATTGCTTAACTGGAATTAGGGTCAACGTGTAGCTCTTAGAGTGGACATTGTTTTCAGTCTTTGTATTAAACAAAAATTCCCCCAAAACATACACCATAGGCCGGTGTAGTAAACACTTCTTCCACGGGAGCCATGCCTCCCAATCGTCAGTTTATGGTCACTATAATAAAATAGGTCTTCGTGAAAACAAGCTACAAGTGGACAAACACGAGGAGCTCGATTAGACGACAGCACAAAAGCTATATTTGCGCGAAAACGTTCTGGGTACACGAGGCTAGACTTGTCGTGCATTGTCTTCTGACCCTTTCACCCTGACACCGTTCCTACGCAGCTCTACGCTAAATTGCTATAGCATAGTAAAATTTCTTTGCTGTTATCTCTCTTAGCATTATACTTAAAACTGGTAATAAATAATTTCAAAATTCAATGTTATTAATATTTAATCAAACAGCATTAAATTATCATATCTTAGAGACTTGAACGTAATCAGATAGTTAGTCATTTCGCATCTCAATGCACTGAAAGATAATTCATAAAAGGCGTTCCTGTCTTGGGGCTACAGTTTTCGAGATATCAAACTTTTCTGAACTGACCGTTTATAACCAGTAGCATCTAAGAACTGCAGAGACCACTGATCAATATCAAGTGGACTTTACCCGTCTGAAGCCTGTCATTCTTTCTCCAGTCGGTAATGATATTTCTCAAACGAACGAGTTTTCTTGTACAGAGAGTATAGTAATGCCTTTATAACTTCCTATTTCATCATAGTAATAGAATATGTAGAAGAAAGGAGATGAGGGGTTGTACAAAAAGCGTAACGTGAAACCATGATGGTTTGAAGAGAAAACCAAAACAAATGCTACTTCAGAG
Source organism: Corticium candelabrum (assembly GCF_963422355.1). Classification (NCBI taxonomy): domain Eukaryota; kingdom Metazoa; phylum Porifera; class Homoscleromorpha; order Homosclerophorida; family Plakinidae; genus Corticium; species Corticium candelabrum. The sequence continues at coordinate 3,240,964 of NC_085090.1, forward strand.
CTCTGTGTATACTGCTTTTATTCATGTCAGCGACAATAATTTGCTGAATATTGGACTCTTGATGCTATGCATCCGCTTCCTTGAGACTTTACAGTCGCTACTGTGATCTTTTTACACAAATAGTGTGGATTCCAAAGCAATTACAAACGTATTTTACTTTTGCATTAAAACAACTTCTTTTGACTGTATTGTCATGTGAAACAATCTTCCAGGATGTGACCAATAGTAAAAGAGGCTTGAGATAGACTGCTGTCTTCTGTAAATCTCTACATTTCGGGGATAATGTGAATGATCTGAGAGATGCCTCTTCTCGATACACCATATTCAGAAAGCGGACAACCTATGAAATTCGTTGAAATCTTGATGAAACTGACCCCGGGGAAATCCTGTTGGTCATTAGAGTGCTGAAAACTTCAGTCGGATAGTTTACTATGTGGATCGATCTTTTACATTGTCTAGATTTAGAAGTTCTTGTAAGTGCAATGTCTCTGGAAGTAGAAAATGCGAGCGATCATTGACTTTGACCACTGAAGTATTAATAGGAGTGTAACAGACAATACAGTATGTACAATACAACCACGAAGTCGTCTGAACACTCTATCAACTCTAATGGCTACGCATGCATGCATATCTCTACATCATTTTGCTACACTGTCTTTCTGGAAGCAGTACTTGTCTCGATATTACTTATACAATTTAGGTCATTGTCTTTTGCCCAGAATGGTAGACGGCGTGTTCGAGAAATCTCTGCCTGTTTTCTTGTTGACTCCACTGAAGGTCTGCAGTCATTGTTCGGTGTCAGCGGTCCGTGAGTCGTTGCGGCAAGAATTTTTGTGTTACTCGACGTCTGTCTGTTGGTAACCTGTGTCTCCGTAGTCTCCTTCGCTAATTTCGAAGGGTGTATGAAAGGAGGGGCCATCTCTTGTGGTCTGTTTTGGGTCGGCTGTGTTGAGGTTTATTTCTCTTTCTTTCCTCGTTGGACGGTCACCAATCCCTGGGGTCGTCAGTGTAGAGCTCCATCGTTGCATCGGTACTACGTGCCCTGTCAATAATATAGTCTGCAGCCGATTCATTCGTCTGTCGTTCATCTGTGGTGTCACACTCCCACTTGTTGCTGGGCGAAAACTCTGTTGGTGCGTTGTTTGTGTCTTTCGTGGCTTGCGGTTAACATAACTTTAAACGGTCAAAATGAACGACCTGCCCGTTTCTTCCGCTTTCCGACTGGATCCTATATATCACATCAGACAAAACCTTGACTACCGCGTATGGCCTTTACCACGGTTTATGTAGCTTGGACTTTTGTCCCTGCTTGACATGTCGCACGTGTAACCACGCTTTGTCTTCAACTCTGTACTTGGACCCATACACCCGCTTGTCATTGTGATAATTCTGTCTTCGTTGCTGGGATGCCGTCATCTGTCTTACTGTCTGGTATGCTGCCTGGAGGTTCGCCCGTAGCTCTGAGGCATACTCGGAGCAGGAGCACAAAATGTCAGGAGGACATCCAAACCTGAGGTCGACTGGGAGTATGATCTCCTTGCCTGTTAGTAAAAACTGAGGTGTGTATTCTGTTGGTTCTTGAACACTCGAACTCTACGAATATTACATGTTGTAAGTGAATATTCCAATCCGCCTTGTCGTTGTGACATAGGTACCCAAAATGGCTTGCAACGTGCGGTTCAACCGTTCGATAAACCCGTTCGACTGAGGGTGGTATGTGGTAGTCCGGTTGTTCTTTGTCTCTAGGAGAGCACACAGTTCTTTGAACTACGCTTTCTCAAAATGCCTACTTTAGGCAGTGCGTATGTATGTCGGCGCGCCAAATCTGCATATGAACTCTTGGAACACTTTTTTGACCACGGTGCTTGCTTTTTGGTGAGGGATTGCAAATGCTTCTATCTACTTCGAAAAGTAATTGTCACTAACCAAAATCTACCGTTTTGGGTTGTCGTTGGTAGCGGTCCCATGATACTGAGTGCCCGTTGCATAGGGTATTCGCAACGATTCTTACAAAGAGGCGTCCTTGGTTTGGTACCCTGTAGTTTCGGTGGGCGCACTGGATAGAATAACGGCACCATTCTTTTACTTCCCGACGTAAGCTTGGCCAGTAGAACCTCTGACGCACTCGTTGTAAAGTTTTCCTCTGCATTAAGTGGCCTGCCCGTAGGATCGTCATAACACAAATGATGTTATTCTTTATGCTCTTCGGCACCACTATTTGTCGACGTACGTTACTATCGTAATTTTTCCATTGTTGATACAAAATTTCATCTCGCACATTTAGCCAGTACCATTGCTCCCAAACGGTACGAAGCTTTGTTGTTAGGCCAGATATTTCTTCCAACTCCGTACGCTTTCCAAGAAAATCCATTCTAGTATCAGTTTAGTTTTGTTACCTGTAGCTTGGCTCTCTTGTATAGTATTCTATAGTCTTGGTCCATCCATCCTTTCGGAAATCTGTTCTTTTCGTACTCTTGTCTACAACGGCACCAACAGCTAGTCACCATGGCAAATGCTGGAGCCGACGGAATGCGAGATAGCGCGTCTTCGTTGCTGTCTTGTTTTTCCGGTCTGTCGTGCAATTCTATATCATATTCTTTCAGAAGCTCTAGGCATCGCGCAACCTGTTCTTTGGGGTTCGTAAGTCAACGAAGTCATTTTGAAGCGTGGTGATTCGTAGGTACTACCACTGGGCGTCCATGCAAAAAAATAGTTGTGAAAGTGCTTCAAGAAATATACTAAGGTGAGCAACTTTTTACTCGTCACGGAATACCGTTTATCGGCTCTAGTTAATGTTCGACTTCCCAACGTTATAACGTGTTCGTCATTCGCACTTTCTTGCGACAAGACGCTGCCAATAGTGGATTCATTGGCGTCTGTATCCAGAATAAGGGGTCGGTCAACTATAAATTAGACCAGGAAAATGACAGACGTGAGCTTCCTCTTGAGCGTTCTAAATGCATTGTCTTCGGTCTCGTCGCATGAAAATTTGATATTCTCTTCTTTAAAGCGTCGTAGTGGCGGCCACAGCTAAGAAAACCCTTTGATAAACTTCCGATAGTAAGTCATTAACTCCATAAATCTACGCGACTCTTCTAAACAAATTAGGGCTGGCCGAGTTTTGAGATACTCTAGTTTTGTCAGATCTTGTCGGATCTTGTTCGATTCCATCTTGACTGATGACGTGACATAAATACGAAACACTGGGTTGTAGTGTATTGCACTTGGAAAACTTAACCTTTCGTCCAGACTTTCGAAACTGTTTGAACACTTCTCTCAGTCGTTATAACTGTTCTTCAAAAGGGTTGCTAAACACAATTGTATCGTTAAGGTATATAAAGAAAACTGACCAATGTAAGGCAGCCAACGTTGACGCCATCAATCTCTGAAAGGTCACGGGAGCGTTGCATTGCCCGAGAGGGATGGCGTTAAATTCATATATGTTTTGTGTCGTAGGGAATGCCTTCTTGTGTCGTTCAGCAGGGTCTGATATTGCTCTGGAACAAGGGTGATATACGACTTAGTTACCAGCACGTCTCCCCACCAAATGAGCGTTCGAGTAGCTGACCATATAGTCAGCGTTCCTGGTTTAAGGAATAGTGTAAGGTATCAGTATCAGGGACAGTCACATGGCAAGCATGCTATAATTATATAATTTTGAGAGCGGGCAATAACTACGGTATGTGTGCAATAACTACGGTATGTGTGCAATAACTACGATATGTGTGCAATAACTAAACAATGCAGGCTCTTGGTCGAATGCGGATATTATTGCACCGTCTACGATAGAGCTCATTGGATAGGTTCCAGGTGTCGGTAACTAAATCCAAAGTAGATAGGTATCATAAGCTTCCGAGTGCATCATCACTTTCGTCAATGCCCAGGAGTGGGTACGCGTCCTTCTGTGTTACCGCATTCATTCGTCTGTAATCGATGCAAAATCGGGTAGATTCATCCCGTTTGCTTACGAGAAGTAACGGTGTAGCCTAGGCGCTGTGAAACTACGAAGTACGGTGGCTTTTGTTTGAATGTTTAGGCGTTCAGGTGTGCGTTGATTGTTTTGGAGGCGATTTATTGTCATCTAGATTAGATAGAGACTTGACAATTTTTGTCTAGATGGTTTTGCCTTGCTGTTCGGAGGCCAACTTTTGAACCTCGTGTGCATTTAGCTCTACCGCTAGAAGACAATTTGTTTTCTTCATGCCGTTGCATTCATATTGTGCTTTTCACTTTGCATGAGCAGAATCATATCCGTTGCTCGTGAGAGTAACAATTTGTTGCATGAAATACGAGTTTCCTCGACTCCTGTCAGCTTTTGTGATACAGAAGGCAAGGCTGATGGTAGCAGGGGTACTTAAACTTTGGAGCTTTGCCATATGCATACCCGTACTCATTCTTCCTTGCATTTCAGTCACTAAACGTTGCACAAGCACTCTGACAAGTTCTACAACGTTGAACAAGTATATTTCCTCTATTATATCTGTAGCTGAACAATTTTTCGTCGGGAAGATAATGTCAAACACCAAAATGGGTCGTTGTCGTGATATCTTACTAAAGCATTGCAAGTAACTCAGCGTGAGCTTTTACATTTGATAACATCTACACAGTCAAGACAACCAATCGTTTCCTCTGATGTATTCCGCTATGGCTTTATCCTAGAACTTTTGGAAGATAGCCTACGTGGTTGTTCCGTGCAATGTACACTTATTTGGCAATCGTATAAATAATCAAACAAATCTTTTACAATTTTTTGTAAAAATGGTGGCAGAATTCGCTAAAGACGACATCCGAATGAACGACTAGAAATACTTCTCTTGTCTGTTGCACTTCATGTTGTTGTTTTAGCCTTTTGAGAAGTACTTGTATCTGGTAAGAAATACAAGCAAATGCAGAGGGAGTTTTTGTCGTCAAAATGTAATTATAACAATACCAAATAAATATATCTACAAATGTTTAGCAGTCGGTAGCTATATATTATGTATTTGCCAGTCATAAAAAGATGAGAATTGAAAATTACAATAACAACCAAATGATAAATAAGAAAATTTATCAAATTTATATTATATTTAATAATTATTTATGTTGTCTTGTAGTGGTGAAGGTATCTCGCAGATTAGATACCCTCAATATGTCTATGTTTTGTGGGCGGAGCAAGGACCTTCAGAAAATTGAGGCAAAGCTATGTTGCGATGAAGAACACAGACATGACTCTTCTCGTAAACTATTGGTATCACCTTGTGTCTCAGTTTGTATCAAATAATTGCATATTGACGCGATTTCTCGTAGTTTGTGTCAGGACCAGGAGGAGTAGGAAAAACTCGTCTCACTGCCAAATTTGCAGAAGAAAAGAAATCTTTCTACCAAGGTGGAGTATATCTTTTTAATGCACAATCAACGTCAGCGTTTCGTCAATCACTAGAAACGAATGTACGTTTAGTATGACAATGTTACTGTAAACATTTATTGCAATCGTTGAAAATGTGATATAGATTGTTGAATCTGAAGTATGTGGGACAAGCTTAAAGTCAGATTTATCATCTCAATACAATTTCTTTGTACACCAGCTGCAGAAGCAAAAAGAAAATGTGTTATTCTTGTACGACAGTTGTGACAAGTTGGAGATTATTGAAAAGCTCTTGCCAAGAGAAGATGAGCAAATTCATGTTATCGTCACAACAAGACAACGTGACGGTCACTACTTCTTAGATCACAGCCCTCACAAAGTGTTGCACCTTGATGTATTAGAAACCGACGATGCTGTCCAAACTCTACTGTCATGGAAAGGATATGGTCAAAACAATGGCGGTCTTGACGACGAGTGCAAAGAAAAATCAAGCGCAAAAGTTTTAGTTGAACGTCCGGAAATCAGTCGCTTGCCTTTGGCTATTCGTCACGCTGGAACGTATCTAAGAGAGACGAAGATCAGTTGTGAGGAATACGGTGACTTGCTTGCTAAACGAAAAGAGAAACTGCAAACAATAGGAAACGATATGAACGAGATTCTTAAATATAACGGTTTGCAGCACATCGCAGACGCACTCGAAGAGGAAGGAATTGCGAATGTGAGAGACTTTCGTAATTTTGACTTACCGCAACTTCAAACGTCATCTTTCATAAAATCTCACGAAATCGAACAGCTCAGCAGAATTAAGGAGAAACTAAATGCAACAACGGCTATGGCGTGGGACTTGGATATTGAAGAAATAATGAAGAATGCAGATGAAACGAGTAGCACGATACTTCAAATGGCATCTCTGCTTGACGGAAAATTGATTGCTAAGGATTTGCTGTTGCGTATGATTTTCGACCAAGATGGCAACGTCTCTGATAATAAAAGATATCTAAATCAGTCCATTTCTCGTTTGTCAAGATTTTGTCTCGTAAACGATGACGGCGGTTTCAGCATGCACGGTTTGGTGCAACAGAGTGTGGTGGAAGCAATGATCAGAAAAGGAACATTCTCTCGTCAACTGCATGCTCTTTGCAATTGTCTCACCAGTTCGTTGCCTCAATCAGTGGGCCAAGTTCGTAGAAGATTGAATGACAAGCAAATGATTGACTTAGCTTCTCACGTTTATGTAGCTTCTTTTCATGTTTTGCGGTCTGGGCAACTGGATGAGGAGGGTTGGTTGCTATTGCGAATATCCTGCTGGATGGCAATACAGTATGAGCATTTAGAAGAAGCGGATCATCTCTGTCAAAGTAGACTGGATTTAGTAAAGAGAGTTTCACGGCAGTGCCACGTGGAAGGCAAAAAGCTCGTTCATTGTGAGCTGTCAAACATTAATCCAAGTTATTGCAATGCGGTTTTAAATATTTTTGTCTATTTGTAGCATTGATAGATATGGGTAAAGTTTATATGCAATTGGCCAATCATCAGGAAGCTGTCAGGATTTTTGAGGAAGCGTTGGACCTGAGTAAGAGATGTGGTACTCAACTAGATCCAAAATTGTGTTTTGAAGGTGAGTATACATGCGTCAAGACCATCTTGTTTAATAAATATAGAGTGTAGACTTATTTACCAACAAAGTCTTATAATATCTATACAATTTTTATCATGTTCTTTAATTACTAAATAATACAAAACATTACTTAATTTTTGTTAAAAATTTATCTATGAAATTGGTTGGTTTACCGCCTTCATTCGGGCATGAATACTATGACAATGTTGCAATCACATTATCGTAGGTTTCAGAAACTATTTTAAACTAGACAGTTAACACTGTTTCTCTTTATTAAAACATTTCTCAAAAAATAAATTTATATTCAATGAAACATTCGGTTTCCCATTTTATAATCGTTTATCGCTTACCCAGACCTGAACCTCGTCATCATCAATTCAACGGAGAAACGGTCTAGTGAAGTTTCTTTCATATTGTCATGTCGCCTTATTGCCAAATAATGGTGAACGAAAGACCCTATAAATTTTATAAAGATTGTAGCACTCTTGCCTACACATTTGTGTTGGAGAGTATGTATATAGTTATTTACTGATTAATTACGTTGCGTTGTCGTAATTGATCAATCTGAATTGCGTTAGCATATGTTGCTATACGTAATTTGGGTTTTTTACCAGTATTTGACTGAACCGGCGTTTGGTTTGAGTGAACTATTCCGATGGGTTATATAGTAGTCAGTCTGAGAAGTATAGAGTTTGAGTGCGGGTGGTAATAGAAGTCGTCGTGTTTTGTGCACTCATTCTGGTGTCGATCGCTCGTAGACTCTCGCAGTACCTACATTGCCGGTAATCGTCGTCCAGCTCGTGACAATTGGGGGCCTGTTGGAGGGCAATGTCGCAAGAGGAGCTGAACAAGGAAGAGTGAAGAACGCAAGTAGGTAGGAGAAGGGAGTGTTACTGTGTGAGGGCATAGCTGGTAAAGAAACGACGGACGAAACCGCGATAGCTATAGATTGTCAGTGTAAGAGTTATAACGAGACTGACATGGACCGGTTGCTTGAGGTCGGTCAGAAAATGGGGATAGAGAGGAAGGGGCTACAGTCCTTCGTATCGGAGCAACTTGTCGTAGAGCGCAATTAAAGTCAACGAGTACGTGATTCAAGGGGGCACAGATGGAAGCCGAGGAGGCGTCGACGTCTCGAAAGCGTAAGTTTAAGAGAGTGCTGATGGGAGCCGAGGAGGCATTGTGAGAACATGAATATGAGCGAGAACGCGAACGAGAGGAAAAGCGAATTAAACATACGTATGAACTTGAAAAGGTTAGAGATAGATGCCTGCGGCGTAGCAGCACGTGTCACCGGCACCCATGATGCGAGATCAAAGATGCCGAAGTTCCCTCCGTTTTCTGATTGACACGACGAGTTAGAAAGTTACCTCCAGCGTTTTGAGCGAGTCGGCAGGAGTAGTCTTGGAAAGAAGACGAATCGGCCACGTACATTAGCGTCTTGTTGACGGGAAAACATTGGATACCTATTCCCGACATTTAGATTATGACCCGGGAAGCTACGCGCGACTGAAGAGCGCCTTGTTGAAGCGTTATAATCTTATTGAGGAGGGTTACAGAACAAAGTTTCGTAGAGTCAGGCTAGAGCAGATTGAAACACCGCTATAATTTGTCGTTCGTCTGCTGTGCTATTTAGACAAATGGATGACTCTGTCGGGCAAGGACAAGGCCGCCCTCGAAGCCATGCTGAACCTGTTCGTAACGGAGCAATTCCTAAATTCTTCCTCGCGCGATTTGTCGGCATATTAGCGTGAGAAGCCGCTGAGGACGATGGATGGATTTGCTGACGCATTGAAGAGATTTCTGACAGCCTTAAATTAACAACATATAATGAACAGCAGCAGCCACAGCAGAACGCCGCCAAGACGTCTAGTTAAAAGGAATTTACCGTTGTGAAACCAAGGGAAACGAGAGCGGTTCGGTTCAGGGACTCGCAATGCTTTTTGTGTAACAGGTTTGGCGATAGAGCCATCAAGTGTAGAGAGAGAAGCAGACGACGTTGTTTCAAGTGCGGGAAGATAGGTCACGAAGCCCAGACTGTCGAAACACGATTCGTGCTGGGAAAGGCTATGTCAGGTCAAACGCTGCTTTAAAGGAAGTGGATTTCGGAGAACTTCCGAGTGATGTTCGGAGTCCCAAAGAGATTAGCGTAGGATGCATGGCAAACCCCGAACACAAGGAGATAGGTATATGGATGGTCGAGTTTGATGAGTCTTTTGATGTCGGATACCTAGTCTCATATGACGGAAGGAAGGTTCCTATCGTGAGTAATGCTGCCATTTCGCTATGGCCGAGGAATCATCGCAAAATGCCTGTTTTTAGAGGGAAGATTGGTACCAAGTCTGTGGACGTGCCGGATGTAGTGGTGTCATAGTGAAACAGCAACATGTTAGAGATGATCAGTACACGGGTAGGGTTTGACTGATGCCGATTGTTGACAACAGCGTTCTACGTGTGGTTAACGCGAATGTACAGATTGACTCGCCGTATTTGTCCGGACAAGTCCAAGCTCTCTGTCGTAAAGACGCGGTAGATGATGTCATAGGGGGAAACGTCTCCGGTGCGAGACCGGCCGATGACCCTAATCTGCAGTGGGTGGAGCACAAGCGGCAGTCACTCGAGCGGCAAGAAGATGGGAGGTAGAGGGAGCGCCAGCTCTTTATCAATAGCCGGAGAAGCAATTGATCTGTTAACAGGGACGAAATCATAAAAATGCAAGCAGAGGACGATTCTCTTCGAGGGACCAGGGACATGATCGGCTAAGTAAAGGAAAGGAATCGACGAGAGGTTAAATTCGAGAAAAAGGACGGGATATTGTACAGAATATTCAAAAATTGAAGCGTCAATAGAGGAGAGCCTGTCCGGCAAGTCGTAGTCCCTAAACCTTTGCGGGAAGAAGTAATGCACTTAGCGCTCAACTCTCTCATGGGAAGACATATTGGAATACGAATGACCACGGACCAAGTTCTTACCAACTTCTACTGGCCAGCCGTGTTAGAGGACATGACGAGATACTGCAGGTCGTGCGACGTATGCCAATAAACGTTTCGAAAGAGGACAGTACCCCGAGCTCTTCTACAGTGTATGCCATTGATCGACTCGCCGTTCAAGAGAGTGGCCGTGGATATCGTTGGTCCTGTCCATCCAGCGATCGACGAAGGACACCAATACATTTTGATGCTAGTGGACTTCGAGACACGTTATACGGAAGCAAAAGCCTTGAAGCATATTAGTACAAAAGCAACGGCAGAGGCTCTTGTTAGTCTATATAGTCGTTTCTAAATTTGCGAGGAAATTCTTAGCGACATGGGGAGCCAGTTTGTCTCCGAGGGTATGCAAGAGGTATCGCGTCTTCTTAGCATTTGACAGATGGCAATCAGACCGTATCACCTGATGTGTAACGTGTTGGTCGACAACTTTAACGGTATATTAGAGCGGATGCTAAAGAGACTATGTTTGGAGCAGCCTAAGCAATGGCACCGATACATTGACGCTTTGTTGTTTGCTTATAGAGATGTTTCGCAAGAATGTACGGGCTTTGCCCAATTTTGAGTTTCTGTACGAAAGAGCGGTAAGAGGTCCCATGCACATACTACGCCGCCTTTGGTCCAAGGAGGAAGACGAACCCAGTGTGCAAACGTCATACCAGTACTTGCTAGAGCTGATGGATAGACTGGAAGAAACGCTAATACTTGACAGAGAGGAGCTAAAGAAGTCGCAATCATGGCAGAAACGATACTTCGACCGTACATGCAGACGACGTGAACTCGAAGAAGGCGATAGGGTGCTGCTACTGCGGCCTACGGATAGAAACAAGCTTGTCATGCATTGGAAAGGGCCTTATGTAGTCGAAAGAAGAGTGGGACCGGTGGACTATGGCGTCAATATCATGGGCAAATCGAAGGTCTTTGATGTCAACTTGCTGAAGCGATACTACTCTCGAATCAGTGAAGCGGATCAAAAACGTGACAGCTCGGAGGAAAGAGGGGCGGTGCTGGAATTGGAGAACTCGGCCATAATATCAGCTGACTGTGGAGGAGGCCAAGACGACGCGGCAGATGACGACAAACTGTTTGACTTGAGCCCGTGTTGGGAATGAGAGACTATCAATGATGTGAAATTGGGCGAGGAGCTAAACTTCGAAAAACGCGCACAAGCGCAACGTCTTTTGAGGAATTCCTTACTGTATTCACCGATGTGCATGGCGAGACGGATTTGATAAAACACCGTGTTAAATTGACTTCGGACGAACCAATTTGGTCACGGCCCTACCCAGTCCCGTACTACGTGAGGGAAACTCTGCGAGGGGCTAAGCGACATGCTCAAAGTGAATATCATCCAAGAGTCAAGATGCCCGTATTCGTCTCCAATAGTCATCGCGAAAATACGGGACGACACGAATAAGTTGTGCGTTGATTTCAGAAAGCCCAACAAGATAACAGAAGTTGATCTAGAACAAACAAATACAGTTGCAGAGTCAATCCAGAACCTTAGCACCGACAAGTGGTTTTTAAATATCGATCTGACCAAATGATGCTTGCCCGAGCCTCTCGCCGAAGATGTTCACAAGACAACATCCTCTTCCCCGATGGATAGTACAAACATTTGAAAATGCCATTTAAGATAGTAAACTCCGGAGCGACCATGATGAGATCAATGAGGATTCTGCTTGAAGGCATAGAGAGCGTCGAGCACGTCGTCGCCGACATCCTAATCCATAATGTTTTTGGGGAGGGCAATTGGGGACGTTTCAAGAACTACTTCGAAGGATGTCTGCTGCTAATCTGACGTCTCGTACTTCAAAGACCGTAATCGGCGTTCACGTAATCGACTTTGTGGGCTACAGAGTCAGGCACGGTGTTACCAGTCCGCTAGAAGAGACTCTGCGAAAGATTCGAGATGCCCAAAGACCTAGAACCAAAAAAGAGATCCGTTTGTTTTTGGGCTCACGGGTTTCTACCCGCATTACGTTGCAAATTACTCGGCTATACCGGCACCACTGACTGATCTGACAAGAAAGGGGAAAACAAACAAGGTGGAGTGAGGCGACGCCCAGGAAAGGTCATACAAAACGCTGAAAGGAGCTATCACGTCGTGACTGATACTGAACTTGCCGGACCACACTAGACATTTTGTTTTGAGGACTGATGCATCCGAAACTGGGATCGGCGTCATTCTCATGCAGTGATTCGGCGACCGATTTTTCCCCGTGACCTATATAAACAAGAAGTTGTCCGACAGAGAGAAGAGGTCTTCGACTATAGAGAGGGAAGGCCAGGCTCTGCTTTGGAGCGTAAGAAAGTTAAGAATTTTTCTATATGGCCTGCAGTTTGTGTTGCAAACGGACCGTCGACCTCGTTCGTCAATCAAACCAAGTATGAGAACGATCGGATCATGCGCTGGGCTTTGCTCCTGCAGGGTTTAATTTTCGGATCTACGCGATCAAGGGCAAGAACAACGGAGCCGACTATCCCAGGAAGAGTGACCTAATGGAAATCAAGAACGATGAAGATAGAAGTACCCCAGTGCTTCTCTTAAAGTGGGACGTATGCAGCGTTCTTGCCTACGCATTTGTGTGGGAGATTATGTATATCGTTAATTACTGATTAATTATGTTGCGTTGCCATAATTGGTAAATCTGAGTTCCGTTACCATTTGTGGCCATACCTAATTTGCATTTTTCCGGTATTTGACTGAACCGGCGTTTGGTTTCAGTCTACTAGTCCGGTGGGTTACAAACTAATCAGTCGGTGAAGGAGAGAGTTTGAGTACGGGTGATAATAGAAGTCGTCGTGTTTTGTTTACTCGTTCCGGTGTCGACCGCTTGTGTCTTCTCGCTGTATCTATATCGTCGCTACTCGTCGTCCAGCTCGTGACAAAGATACGCTTCTCGCGCATATTGGTTACTGCCGAATGTATACACGATATAAATATCGGTGCTATCTTCGACTGACTATCTAGGCAAGCCATGAAGAAACATTTCATGGACATACCGTTGAGATGAGTTCTTTTCGCGAACTGTCGTCGAAATAGTGCCTATGCGCACCCCTGCAGTCACTGATTTTCACTTACCAATGCCGGTGGTGACGAGCACTTATCCACTTGTTCTGCTATTAAGTAGGCTAATCAGTAAGAAGCTAGACGCATCGCTGTCGTGCGATTTTTCAAACATAAAGTGATCTGCATGTTTCTTGCAATTTTCTCTTTGTTTGGGCTGAGCTATTTGTTGTGGGAGTTGTCGGTGATCTCTCCAGCTCTGCCTGTTGCAAAGGTGATGTCAGGTTTATTGGAATGTCAATTTTATATGTACAATACTTTTTAAAATCTGATTGTTTCCATTACTCAGGTCACTGTCAGTTTTATGTTTGACGTGTTTCCAGTGAGAAACCAGACAAGCAAAGCAATAGTAGATAGAAGCTCGCTTTGCTGTAAGACACTTGCAGAGTCCCAGTACGTCGCCGGGCGCCCCAGCGTCTAGGTTCACACTGGACTATCCTACCAACAGGTCTCACACGTTCGTACTCGTCACCACAGGCTTCGGTAAGTGAAACTCAATAACTGCAAAGGGCGGGCGGGCGCACACACCAGTTTGATGACAGTTCGCGACAAGAACTCACCTCAACGGTAGGGACATGAAATGATCTTTCTTAGCTTGCTTATAGTCGTAATAGCAATGACGATTTCATTCAGTAAACACCCAGCAGCAACCACTATGCGCGAGAAGTGGTAATATTATCTTTTCTCTTTATATCATTTTGTGGGTCTTTATTTCGCCAGAATTCTGTCGTCCGGCAACATTGCAAGATGAAAGGAACTATACCAGACCGTTTAGGAGTCTCAATGTTGATGTATTTAGATGTGGTTATTCGAGAACATAACAGTTTATTATTTTTTAATATTTTACCTATTTGTAAGACATTTATTATGACTAATATTATGATTTTATAGCTCAGTTACAATTGGCTTCTTGCCACCGCTCGTTACGACGTTACGAACTATCTGAGCAGCTCTATCTGCAACTTCTCATCGTTGCTGAAGATGAAGTATTACCACAGTCATACATCTCTTCGGGTACAGTTTCTCTCGAGTAGTAAAAGTGTTTAATGACATAATGCTTGACAATTGCTAGCCACTGTGCCGCTACATCATGTTTGAATACATTTGCAGTTATTCTAGACCAACTGCAGACGTATACGATGTATAATAAATGAAGAATTCAAGTGCCGACGTGTATCGCAATTTCGTTTCTTTACGTAATTATTACAACATGAAATGTTGGAGTTGTAATTGAAAGGCCTTTAGCACAAATGTAATACTACAGTGAAATGTGCTTGTTTATACTGTATTGGTTAATGTGTTTCTTTGTGCATACACAATTACAAATAAGCAAAATGTATGTCAATGTTTTTATAGAGATAGACTATCTAATTGAGTAATAAGAATGTAAAACTAACTTATATTTTGTGTAAGTTTTTATATATTTGTTTGGTTGCTTAATGTATTTGCATTGTTTAGTTCTCAACGATCTTGCATCAACATACAATGAATGGGGAAAGATGTCTGCTGCAATAGAGAACTTTGAAAAGAGTTTAACTTTGCAAAGAAATCAATCAGATGTCAACGAGTTGTCGATATCCACTAGTACGTATAGTTATATGAGACTTTGATTTTGTTGCTGTCGTTCGAGTTAATTCATTTGTTCTCCAGCTATCACAAATCTTGCATCCTGTTATCAAACGAGTGGACAACTAGACCGAGCTCTCATGTTGTATGAAGAAGCGTTCACAATCATAACAAAAGTCTTACCGTCTTTTCATCCGTCATTAGCTTTGGGTAGGTTTTAATATTTCATAATGTATTTTTAAAGAAATACGTCTAATTAGAAGGAAGTTATGGGTTTTGTATTTTCAGATGAAATACATTCGTTTACTCTACCATTAATTCTGTTATTCTATTTATACAAACGTTTTATTATTTGATTTGATTTATTGATTTCTTTGTGCTATTTCATTTATAAAACTGTCTTATCAGTTATGTAAAAATAAACAATTCTATGCAAAATATACAAATGATTTACGTCGAGTCTGTCTTTTTCCGTTAAAAATGACTTTTAATTTGTGTGTTTCCATTGCAGTAATGAGACATCTTTCTTCCTGTTACCTTCATCAAGGACGAATGGATCGTGCGATGCCGTTGGCCATGAATGCTTTAGATGTAGCGTCATCATCGCTGCCCAGCAAACATCCCGAATTGGGATGGTGTACAGACGAGAAACAGATTCTCTATTGTTACAATAAATTGCTGAATTCCATCATGTATAGATTTGAAGGAAGCTGCTTCATGTCATCACCATTCAGGATCGTTTGATGAAGCTCTTCGATTGTATAAAAGAGCGGCAGATATTTTCAGTCATCAACTGCCTACAGAAGCCACCTCACCATCTATCGGTATGTTTGACTTATTTCTCTGCGGGTATTTGTTATGGATGAAGGAAATGAGGAGAGATAACCTCATAGTGTCGTTGTTTGCTTTAGTAAATCATAACGTCGCTTTGGTGTATAATGAAATTGGACAAAATGACAAAGCGGTGGAACTCATGACAGAAAGTATAAAAATCAAGAAACAAAGCCTACCTGAAAACCATCCGGAAATTGCTCAATGTTAGTATTTGTTACTGTTGGTGTAAACCAAATATTGTTCTGTTTGTAGTCGTTATAACGTGATGATGTGTATTTGTGTAGCTGTGGTAACGCTTGGCGGCTTTCTGTTTTACAAGAATGATTTCGATGAGGCCGTTGTTCATCTTGAGTCAGGTCTGTCTATTCTACGGGAAGAACTACCGAGTAGTCCGTTTATAGCCAATGGTACGAATGTCTTGCATTGGTGTTGCTACTTGTATTTGTGTCTCAATCACACATTCATCATCGTGTTGACTGCAGGTCTGTATTATCTTGCATGCATTGCGATGGAACGAGAGCAATATCTAGATGCACAACGACACGCCACTCAGTGTTTGCACTTGAGCCAAGATATTTATCCACAAGAACGCAACGAAATTATTAGTGGTATTAGAGTTAGTCATTAACATAACATCTTTTCATAGCAACATGTGTGATTGGGTTTTGCAGCACAAGAGTTGGTTCATGAAATCGAACATTATATTACAAGTGGTAGCAAACAAAGAGAAATAACATCAATAATGTAATGGATGCAACCATACAAAACATGATATTTTTGAGTGCATTGTTGTTTAGCAAAATAATTTAATTTAGCTGCGCAGTTAGCTTACCGTTGATGATCAGCATTCAAGCTTGTTGTCTACTTTGTCAATGCGCCATATTCTACGTCCTTGTGTAGTGATTACTTATTAACTTCATTGCTGCTTTCGCTCTATTTCTAACACAGCAACATGTATCACATTGGTTATATTGAATACAATGTAACAAAAACTTATCGATGTGCCTTTGTTGCTCTTAAGCCCTGTCTACACTAAGCCAGAATGGATCGCTATCCGATCGGGATAGCGAGCGTCAACACTTCATTTGGAAAACGCTACAACCTCCGCTTTTTCTGATATCACGTTACTAATGACCGATAGCTACGTGTGGCCTTTTTGCTTGTGGAAACCGTTGAAAGAGGGACGTAATGTAAGCGACAACAAAGATAAGTGAAGATTGCTAGATGTTGCGACAACACACGTAGCGTACGTATACGTAAGGCATACTATTTCAACCGATCGAAACCACCTCGCAATGTGCATTTGAATTATCGTGATAAGATTGCGATCAGATCGCCATCCAGTTGCCAGTGTGGACAGTCGTTAAGAAAAAGCTGTGCAAAGTATAGATTATTGATATTTATGTCATTAGTTTTGAATCAATGCATATTTTTGGAAAATTTTTTCATTAGGGCCTTTCATAACATTTGGTTGTCGTTATGTGGATTCCAAGCGTCAATTGAATTATATGTTACTGAGTGTGACGTTACTATTACTACACATTTGTCCTCTCTCGAAGTTTTCAAATGTACCATATAATTGTAGCTTAATTAGCGACTATGCGCTATAACTCTACTTCGACAGTAGCATTCTGCAGGGGCGTAGACACAATTCTAAAACTGGGGGGGCTTAACCAAGAGGCCTAATTGTGCTTTTGCGCATGCGCCCAGTGCACGTTCATCACCCGACTGCATCCGTATCACAATGTCTCTGATAGCGTGGCTGCGGAAAGCGCAACAACCGGATGGAAGTGTAACTAACTATCCCACTGGCATTGACCATGAAAGCAATGTCTCAGGTGAAGAAGACGCCCAAGAGCACGCCCAAACTAGCAACGTGGCTGGACCAGCCTCTACAAGTTCTGAAAGCGGCCACCACTCTCACCAGCCCGACGCAACTGATGCCTCCGAGACAAGACCGGTTGCTGGCGCCCAGCCTCAGCCCACCTTGATGCCTTGGAGTCCTCACCAACCCTTGCTGTCCTTCCCATATCGCACATTTGCTAAGCAGCAGCGAGCATTCTGTTCTTCTTGGTATAGAAGATACCCGTGGTTGCATTATCAAGAAGCAGATGACAAAGTCTTCTGCTTCTACTGCCAGGTGGCGGAGAAGAAGGACTTAGGCTCAGTTGCTCTGCGCGCTGGAAACTTGGACGATAAATTCGTGAGAACTGGCTTTACAGACTGGAAGAAAGCACTCACTAAATTTGAAAAACATCAGAAATCAGTCTTTCATCGTGATGCTATGGATATGGTGGTTGGCAAGGAACAGAATGTTGGGCAAATGCTAGGGAAAGGTTATGCAGAAGAAATGGTTGAGAATAGGAATATGTTACAGATAATTATTAGTTGCATTCGATACCTTGCTCGGCAAGGTCTCGCCATGCGTGGTCGGTCTAAACCTGAAGGTAGTGTCGCTCTTGAAAGGGATTCCAACTTAATGCAACTTCTCATTATGCGTGCTGAAGACAATCCGAGGCTCTGGAAATGGTTAGACAAATGCCAGGCCAAGTTCACAAGCCCCTGTATACAAAATGAAATTCTCAGTATCATGGCATTAATGATTCTGAGAGATGTTGTTAGGAAGGTATCGGGAAAGTGGTACACTATCATGGTAGATGAAACTACAGATTTGTCCAATACTGAACAAATGGTCTTCTGTCTTCGATACGTAGATGATGATCTGGAAGTCCATGAGGAAGTAATAGGGCTGTATAGCTTAGACTCAACTTCTGCTGACTCTATACTAGCAACAGTTCAAGATATCCTGTTACGCATGAATCTAAGGATTGACCATTGCCGAGGCC
>NC_085090.1:3264228-3274228 GCF_963422355.1 Corticium candelabrum
CACACACACGCACACACACACACACACACAAACACACACACGCACGCATACACACACACACATGCACACTCACACACACGCACACACACCCTCGATTGATTAGATCTTAGATAGATACCGGAAATGCCTTCTATGGCGACGATCTTTAAAAGATTGGTCTGATTATTAATTAATAAACCTAATTAGATAGATCTAGGTCAATAAAACATAAGATATATATATTTCAAATGTAAAGGCATTAATAAAAAATAATCTTTATTTAAATACACAAATTTCAAGTAATTAATTGTTAGAATACAGTCGTGTTCAAAATATCGATAAGATCTTATAAATGTTTTAGATGTGAACTGTAAGGCATTGAAAGACTTTGTTACAAATTGTTTGTTGCTTTCGACACAAATTATGTTGCAGATAAATTTGAAAAATGGAGAGAGGACATTAATTAACTAACGTAAACATCTTAATAGTCTGTTAAAAAGGGATGGTGTCTATGGAGAAACTTTAATAAAAACCTCAATTTAAAGTAAAATTAAAGTTGATATAATGTACATTATAGTCACGAAACAACATTTTTTGGAAAAGCATTTCTTGCTTTCCTTGTATGTAATACATTCAGCTGTCGATGTAACGACATACATGGCTCTTGCAATTTAATTTCATTATATCGGGATATAGGACACTGTACTAGATCTTCGAAAACAGTAACCTAAGTAACACCCACTTTTATCTGTGTGTGAAGTTAGCAAGGGTAACTTGCAGGGTAATCTACTCATGCACTGTAACTCCATTGTATTGCTACATTATACGCTTCTACTTGTAGCTAAAGGAATTCTCTAAGGTTTCCAGGTTGACCATCATTCAAAGATGCAGGCGCAGAGCCACGGCACATTTTGATTCAAGCAGTTGCACATTCTCCATTTTGAGATAAACTGACATGCCTTAGCATAATATACCATTAGTCTCAGAGCAGATCATTTAATACTATCGTCTTTTTTCTCTTGTACAAACGAAATAGAATGGTGAAACAGTAACAATCGAGTCATTTGGGTATACATCACGAGTTGCTGTCCTACCTTTAATTTTAGTTATGAGTTTACCCATTGCTCAGCTCAAGACTTTCTTAAACAGATATTCTTCACAGTTCAGTGTGAGGTCTAAGACAACGCTTTTAAAGCACAGTTGCTCAAGCAGAGTATTTAACTTAACGTAAGTTATACTGAAAAGAATTATAATTGATAAAAGATACATGTAATTATGCATAACATCAAGTATTAGGAGTTACGTAAATATATTAATTTTAACAATTCCATATTTCTATTTGAAGCGGTGTGCACATCTTCTTGCTCAAACACAATGATATTTGTATTATTGTAGTAGGCAAGTATCTACTGTTGTGTCGATAAAAATCTGTACGAAAATGGAATTTACCTGTAATATAGCTGAAGAAAAATAGTGTGATTAATTTGCGAAGTCTATAGACATAGTTATTTCTTTTAATGCAATTAAAATGATACAATTTACAAACACGTTTAAACATTATATAACTAAAATTTCTTTTATATTTCTTACATAAAGTCAACTTTAGTTTTATAAATTATTAAATTTGATAAGAGCAAGTGTGTTTGCTAACATTTATAAACATTGACTCTCACTACAGTTTGATGTCATAAATTTGCGCATTTTATAAGTACGGTGTTTTCATAGCAACGTAACATAAATAATAATGCAAAGAAAAAAGAATTTTCAAGTAAAAATTTGAATACGAACACATCTGCTTGTGAAAACAGACAAACTCAAACACCACACTTTCACGTCCACGCACAAACACACGCACACACACATACACATACAAAGAGACTTCGTAAACGTTGTATGCAAGCGTTAAATAACTAATGAGCTACTTTCCAAGGAAAACAATTCCCACAACTTTTCCGTTTCGTAATAACTTTCTTTACGGCGCCTAATGTATTGAACAGTCTAATGTCATTGCCTTTAGCAATCAATGCTTACTCAATCTTAATCATTTTACTTCTTTTACACGAAATAATTTTTTCCACGACCAAGGTAGATTATTTTGTATTTGTCTGGTTGTTCAAAATCTGGATTTCCTTTTGAAATATCTATATTTTCTTCCATTTTCTCACTTAAAATGTTTGGGTAAACTTACTCTTTACTAGTTCTGGTATTATTGTCCGGAAAATGGTTCGTTAATATGATTAGTTAGTATGAAATAACAACGTTCTAAAAGCAAGAGAGACAAAAATTATCAATAATGTTTGTTTTATTAGAGTAGATGCAGATACCTTCCAAAATTACAAGTGCATAAAATTTTAATTGCATTTTTAAATATACGTTTAATCACGTAACCCATAAACTTTTGATTATTGCCCAAGTCCTTATTATCGCATTGATAAGTAAATATCGTAGTAATTTGGAGTCGTATATATAATAATGACAGCACTAGATTCATAAAGTATATTTTATAGTGTGTTCTAATACGTCTGTACATATAATCTAACATTCCAAAGTACTTTATCTTCCGATCGCAATGGTGTCGGTAGATTTGTATGGATGCCGTCTGTAGCTGCACCTGGATGCATGTCTGGAGTCAGAGATTGAGCAATTCTACTTGTATCAACTTCAAATTTAATTTGCATGTATAATAACTATATGCTCTTCTTGCTTTTAGTTTTAGTTGCTTAATGCACGTTTTCAACTGATTGACGTAAACTTAAAAGAATGTTATATTTACTCGCAATACTTCAGTGACCTTGACGTTACATCCAATAGATCTTACAATTTTCTGTTAACATTTGAGCATTATGTTTCTGGTCTTGTATGAGGCATTAGATTTTTTGTGACTTTTGATAAACTCCCCAAACACGCAGATAATTGTTAGGAGCGATATGAAATATTGGTATCGCCAGAATGTGGAAATTTATATTACAAGATACAACAAGCAGTGAGTTGGTATATTGCCAAAGACTGATTTTGAAGCCTGATCGTGTGATTTCAATATCTCAAAGGGTGCAATGTGCATGGAGGACTGGAAGCGTAAAGTCTTTGTGCAACGTCTCTCTTCACAAATGGACAATCTCCATTGAAGTGGTCGATAAATTCTGATATCTGGTAGGCATTAAGGCATTCATCGATTTTGAAATGATTGCAGTAGTAGAGCTAAGTATTTGTAGGCAGAGCTCTATGTAGATATTATAAAATGTGATGCTTGTCTCTACTTTCCAATAGGTTGTACGCAAACTGTAAGAGCCCTACTTAGATTGTTCAAGGCCAGAATGGTTAAGAAATAATGTGATAATTTTCATCTCGATATAGAAGTTGCTTTTTGAAGAGTAAGTGAATAAAGGTTATGATAGACTGCTCGTCCTGTTACCTGTGCCAAAGGTTTTGTGTTGTCAAAAAGCGAGAAAAGGTACCGCTGCTGTTGCAATAACAGATTTTTTGTGCCACATGCACCTCTTTAGAAAAGTGGCCATCAACATATACAAACCTTGGCCTGCCTGTTACTACTATGAATCCATTTGAAGGAAATTTCTACTAAAGTATTGTATATAGCTAAAATGATAGCATTAGGCAATATAATTTTGTCATACTCCTGTCCATTGCTCATTGCGTGTTGCAGTAACTTTCAAGATTCAATAATTAAAGAACGATGATTAGTTATATGTGTGCGCCGCAGGGTAACTAAAAACATACATACAATAAGTAAGTGTTACGGCGGATGACTCACTTACTTAAATACAGTCTAATAATAAGAGTAACTAAATTTAAATCTAATTTACTCCTACAAGATTACATATGTTACTGGAATGCAGAATTTTCTCTGTTCTATTCTAATGGTAATCGAATTACTAAATTGTAACGGATATTCCAAAATGTACGTGCTATAATTACCACAATTCAAATGTTTTGCTAAATAATCTCAGACTGTCTTCTCTCAATGGAACAGCAGACAGTAAAGTTTGAAGTCGGATTATTTATCTATTATATTGCATATAAATACTGTCATTTATCTAACGCGTGGTCGCAGATCAAAATAGCTAAAGAGATTGTCCCGTCATAGTTCTCTGTCTATGTAATAATCTAAGGTAATTTTCTTTCTTCTCCTATCCTCTAACAAGTAAGCCATAACTAGATAAATTTTGCTATTGTAGACTTATGAGCCAAATTATATACACACATGCAGAAAATTCTAATTACAAACGAGTAATCTAAATGGATATATTATTTTGAAAATTTTATCAAGTAGAACAGCAATGGTTTTTGACAACAATGACTCTCTGATACTGTTATTTACAAGACAAACCGCCGAATGGCCGACACTTAATTAATACAACAGTTAAAATATTTGGCTGAATTACTGCCACTTTTCACATGATTGGCTAGCAGCCAGTCCCATTTATACTATTAAATACGTTCACATTGACAGTTTATTTTTGATTAACCTAAATTTCTTAAATTTTTCTACTGAAGTTATTCAGTTGAAGTTATCAACTGCTTTGAAAAACAGATATCTTCTTAGAAAACCTAATATTTATTATTCAATAATGGATTTTACAAATCTGTGTCAAGTATGTCAACTATAGGAATTTTCTATATTTATCATGAAATAATGGTTATTAGTTTGCGCTACGAAAATCACATTTTGGTCACAATTGTTAATAATATAACCTCGTGTTTAGCAAGTATATAGAATACTGTAGCAAAACGCATGCAAAGTTAGGATACAGTGAACTGCGGCAAGAAACAGAAGAAACTCAAGGAAAGACAGCAGTTTGTCAACCAAATTCTATTATCTATGAAGTGTCGTAAAAATTGTTATATATTAATAAACCGAGGTAAGCAGAGCTAGGTCCGCAAAACATTAGAGACGTGCATTTTAGATGTAGATGCTACGATGAAAGTAATCTTTAAATAGACAACTGGTAAGCTTTACTTTAATTGTTAGAATAAGGGCGCAATGAAAATGACGAGCGAAATTATAAATGCAATCTATGTTTTAGCTATGTAGTGCAATGAGACCGCAAAACACTTTGAGACAAAAAGGTTATTTTCTACTCAAATTAAAAAAATCGAAAGAGAATTTTAACTGAAAGTAAAAGTTTAAGCAGTCGGTAAAAACAGCATGTGTCTATTAGGAAACGTTAACAAAAACTGTAACGATCAGGTAGACGATATAGAGGCAAGATATCCATAACATTGAGTATTGCGACCGTTTATACTTTTCCAGCGTAGTTGCATGCATATATAGATGTTATATTTATGGAATGGTCTGACACTGGTGGTTAACCTAAGTTATTTTAAACAATGTGCGTTACGTCAACCAACGTGGCTTCATACTCTCTCGGAAACATTTATGCGCACTACAGCATCACCATAAATTACTAGGCACTTATAACACCTTATTTGCAAACCAGATAAATGCAGGAAGCTTTCGTATTGATGTTATTGTATTTAAAACATTAAAATTTGAGTGAAATTCCTGTTTAATTAAGGCCAGGAGCATCTTCGCCAACAGCAGGGGGACGGATTAATATTCGTTAGACTGTAACCCGTTTGAAACATTTTCTCTCCAATATTTATCTGATTAAACCAAGTACAATCATTCCAACAATCTAAATTCTTTGGGTTTGACCATGATGTGCAACATGCGAAACGCATTCTCACCATCACTATTAAACATACTGAAATAGAGAAAGTAAAAGAAAAAGACGTACTCCTCGTTTCCGACGACGACGAAGCCTTCTCGGACGCATCCTATTTTGAGCCCTATTCTACAGCTGCACTACTATATTAGAGAGAAGGTAATACTTTAAGTCGAAACGTAGTTGACATTGTCAAATCTTTCAGATGAACACTTGGATTGACGTGTAGCGCAATAGCGATCTTAATCGAGTATAAACCAATGCTAACCATGGTCAGGAAGTTACTTACGATAACAATACTCTAACTAAGTTATAAGCGATCTTAAGCAAACTTATCCTATACGTTTGCTTCAAACTACCCTTGGCAACATAACTCAACGACGATTTAGCCAATAGTGTGAAACATCTCTTAGGGTGACTTTAATTACGAGAATAGTAGCCCGTGCAAGACCACAAATAGTTCGAATAGAAATATCAAAAAAATAATGGACACACGCAGTTGTTACTGGAAGCGTCTCCTATGGAAAGTCCAGTTTCTCAAGACATATATCGTTACTCGCACAACACTTTCCTCTCTCTAATAAATGAGCCATCGTATAATTGTGAAGGGCACGTAATGTACGTAATAGAGTAATCCGCTTTCTAGGATTTATAGATCATTAAATTGGAAAATGAGGACTACTCTGTTGCAAAATTGATGAGAAAACATGACAAAAGAGTTTTTCTTATTGAGGCCACGCACACATTCATAGTAAAAGTGTAGATTTGGCTCATGTATAGAGTATTTAGTAGTCAGACCCAAGATATATTTATACTTCTTTGTTATGTGACCGTTAACAGTGATTGGGACAAACGTAACAATTTGTACGAGTTTGCTTGGACATGGAATATAGAAATGCCTTAAAATTTTCCAATTTAATCATAGTGTAACGGTCTTCTCAAAGGATAGACGAATGCGAGCAATGATATGTTGGCAGACGTTCGGCGACGATCTGGGTCGATGACACACACGCGCGCGCGCGCTCACCTCACGTGTTTACTCACCACAACTTCCAGAATCACATTGATTCGACTTTACACATCCGGCGTATGTATATCGTAATCCTACCACAGTACTTCAATTAACCCCATCCAAATTCCCTCATATGGTAATCCAAAAGCCAAAATGTAGCTTCTCGTTAGACACGTGTTACACCACACCCTCTCAAGTCGAAACTTCAGAAGTTTCTGCTCCATCTCCATTATCAACGCTGTCAATCCAACTGCTCAAAATTGTTCTGCATGGTTTTCACGTCCCTTGACAGTATCGATCTTAATGTTGAATCCTTGCAAATAAAGGGGCCAGCGCATGATACTGTCGTTTATGTACTGTGCCCTGTTTAGGTATTGGAGTGGTTGGTGATCCGTTTGAACCCGAAACTCACGTCCGTACAAGTAAGCGTGAAACTTCCTGATCGCCCATATAAGGGCGAGGCATTCCCTTTTGATTGTGGAGTACCTTCTTTCAGCGGACGTCAGTTTTTTGCTTCGATACCCAACCTGGAACAAGCTTTTATCATGATCTTGGAGCATAAGAGCCCCAATACCAACTTTCGACGCATCAACTCGTTGCGTATAAGATTTATCGTGGTCTGTTAGATGTACCACCACCTTGCTGGTGACTGCGTTTTTCAATGTTCTGTACGCTTCCTCTTGTGCCTCTTTCCACTCAATTCGGTTTGGCTAAACCTCCTTTGTAAGGCCTGTAAAAGGCACAGCTGTAGCGCTAAAATTTGGAACGAAGTCGCGGTAAACGCTTGCTAATCCTATGAAGGATCGGAGCTCTTCCTTCGTCGTCGGTCGCGGTGCATCACGTACCATGCGTATGCTTTCTTCATCGGGTTCGATAATCCCCTCGCCGATGTAATGACCGTTAAAATCCAGAGACTCGGCCCCAAATGTGCACTTTGATGGTCGGACAGTCAACCCTGCCTTCGCAATCTGGTCCAAAATTTCTCGAAAAGCGACCATATGTTCCTGCCAAGTAGGCGCATGAACGATTGTATCGTCCACAGTATGAGACAACTGCGGCCAGCCCCTGGAATAGCTTCCTCATGGCTCGCACCAAAGTATCATCAGAATTGATCATTATGGATGGCATTCTCAAACACTCATAGCATCCTTCTGGAGTAACGAAAGCCGTTTTATAGATGTCTTCTTTGACTACAGGAATTTGCAAATACCCCTTGCTGAGGTCGAGTCTAGAGAAATATTTACTCTTCCCGATGTTTTGTGTTAGTGCGGGCATAGATTTGATTGGTTCGGAATCTGATAACGTAATACGGTAGAGCCGGCGGTAGTCAATGCATATGCGGTTGGTTCAGTCACGTTTACGAACCACGGCAACAGGCGATCTGTACGGCAACTCTGATTGGCGTATGACGTTCATGTCTGTCATCATTTGGATATCTTCTTGTAAAGACTTGCGAACAGTATTGGGAACGACGTATGGTTAACAGAGCACTGGTATATCTGCCGTCAACCGTATTCGATGTTCCTTCAAATTCGTTGTTTCATGAAGATCTGTATACACGCACTCCAATTCCATTACCAGTCCCGCTCTCTCCGACACCTGATCAGAACTTAGCTCACTACCATATTTTACGTCCTCAATGGTCTCAGTAGCCAAGCAAGTGCACAAGTCAAGCAACTCATCGTTGATCACTGCTTCTCCCGTCACCCTTTCCGTTGCTCTAATGATGGCGGAACAACGGTATTTAACACCGGTCCAGTTCAAAGGACGAAAACCCTGTAAACTCGTGAGATGCTTCTCAATACGCAAATATGAGTTCGTCTATGTACCGGTTTTACTGCCTAGGCTTGTCCGTACACAAGAGACTTAGCATTGTCTTCAGTGTGTCATTAAACTTCTTCACCTGACCATTCCACATTGGGTGGTAAGGTGTGGTGGTGAGTTGACGTATACTCAAAAATTGAGAGACTTCTTTCATGCAATCAGAAACAAATTGGGGGCCTAGGCTACTCAGCACTCCTTATGGAACTCCCACTCGGCTATAGATGCCAACAAAAAACTCAGACACCGACTCTGCAATAATATTCTTAAGTGGGATGGCTTCTGGGTATCTGGTAGCATAGTCAATAAACGTCAAGATGTACCGGTGTCCAATATTACTAGAAGAGAAGATCAGTCCTACTAGTTCCACTGCCACTCTCTTGAAAAGAACATGTATCAAAGGAGTACTCTGAAACGGCAATCTGGCACAATCTACGTTCTTGTCAGTACGCTGACAAACTTCGCATGACTGGCAAAATTGTGACACTTCTTTTCTAACTCCAAGCCAGTAGGAGTTGCTGAAGGCATTGTCAGCAGTCTTCTTCGATCCCAAATTACCACTCTAGATAGAATCATGAGCCAATCCCATACCTTTGCGACGGATCGGTCTAGGAACGACCACTTGCTTCACTGGCACTCCACCAGTGACTCAAGGATGAGCGAATGATCGATAGAGGAAGGTAATTTCTTACTTCATACGTCAAAACTTGTTACCACTTGGTCTTGAGCTCTGTAAATGGCCTCTAATTCTTGATCATGTCATCACCCCTTTGCAATTCCATTAAACTCTCCTTGTCTATTGCAATCGACTGCCTCGCTTCTAGAACTCGCAACGGAACAGTTTCTCTTCCTAACCTCGCCTGAGCTCTGGCTTTCGCTCCAGCCAAATGATGATTGGCCTCTGGATCTTCTGCTCTACTCGCCCCTAGGACGTTGCCTATGTTTACATCATATATGGGGGGTTTTAAACACAAAGCCTCTACTGTACCCGACAAGTAGGGAGTGTCAATTTGCAACACGAGCTATCGGCACTCTCCTGACAGGATTGTCAAAAAATTGGATTAAGCCGTATTCTTCCGTGTACCGATCTTCTTGTACGAATTGCTGTTTGATGATTACTCTACTGCATCCAGTGTCTCAGCGTCTCGACATTGGTGTTACCCACCCTTCCTTCAACGATGGGCATCTCCGCACGATTAGTCCGCTTTCGTATTCCGGCGCTGCTGAGAACACGAATTCTCTCTCTTGAATCCGTCACTAAGTATCCCATAGGATCATAATGGGATAGGTCAGTGACAGAAGCAAACTGCGAATGATCCCTTGATAAAAGACACTCTGCACCCACATCCTCTGAATCTCTTCAAACCTCTTTCTGAAGTCCCTGCTCATGCTCATGCTTCCTTATGACCGTTGCCGCTTTCTACCGTAACTTCGCATCACCGGCGGTCTCACGCTGAGGAGACCAGCCATCTCTTGCCTCGTGGCCTAGTTTGCTGCATATATA
>NC_085090.1:3276728-3299228 GCF_963422355.1 Corticium candelabrum
GATCAGATTTCTTGAAACTTAACAGTCGCCCCTTTATATGTTTACGCAAATACTGATGATTCCGAGAAAATTAAAAATATTTTATTTTTACATTTATTAGAGTTGGGTACCCAGACATTAGTTACCAGCACGTGGCCCTACGCAATGAGCGCTCTCGTAGACGGTGCAATAATCTCTGTATTCGGCCAAATGCCTGCATTCTGTAGGTATTGTACACATATCGTAGTTACTGCACACATACTGTAGTTATTGCCCGCTCTCACAATTTCATAATTATAGCATGCTTGCCATGGGACTGTTCCTGATACTGAAACCTTACACTAAATCTTACTGCCGCCAAACCAGGAACGCAAACTATATGGTCCGATGCTCGAACGCTCATGGGTAGGATCACGTGCCGGTAACTAAGTCGGTTATCACCCTTGTTCCAGAGCAGTATCATATTTCTTGCCCTCTCACCGTTTATCGCACGAGCCTACGGCTCGTGCGATAAGCGGCGCTCGGGCAATAAATATGATATTGCTTGGAAAGCGGGCGATAACCTATACTTATTCCCGCCCTCAAACCGCACAGTGAAACAGGCTGGGTTCAGAAGTGTAATGCACTGTATCTGTAAATAGCGTCTGCACTCTTGTAAAAAAACATCTATTTTATGATTTTTAGCTCATTCATAATTTAGTAGAATTAGAGCTAGTTTAGAAACTTGATTTCGTATTCTAAACATAATTTTTTGTGTTGGCAATGGCAACGAGTAGACAACACAAAAGAGCCCCTTATACAAGGCAAAACCGTAAAGAATGGAGCGAAGTTGCTAGTAGCTTGGTTCGGAAGGCGCAATGTGATAGAGTCAGCGCTCTCATTACTATCAATGAAACTAGAAATGGTAAACAATTCTTGAACAGCATTTCTGCTACACGTTACTCTTGAGAACCATCAATATTGCTATTATACTGCAAATAATGTACTTGTATATAGAACCAAGATCAAGATTTAGTCTTGGAATCACAAAATTATTCTGTCGACAAAGTTTGGCCAGCACAAATAATCTCTACTTTAAATTCTGTTTTCCCGTCCTACTGTATACAGTCTGATTGTCCGTCTATCAGTCTATTAAAATAAATTACATCTATCTGTCTGCCAGTTTGTCGGTCAAATTACATATTTGATATGTAACATTTACCGCAAAAACAGCAACACTAACTACAGACAGACAGATTGTTCTTGATGGCGGCTGTTCTATGGCAGTGGAAACTTGATAATGTAGTTAGTGTTGCTGTGCAGGTGCTACATAGATCATATGTATGTATTTGGACAGACAGACAGACAGACAGACAGACAAAGAGATAGACCGACAAGTAGGATGGAAAAACAGAAATTACAGTAATACTTTGTGCTGGACATATGTTGTCGAAAGTACAAGGGTATAGAGTATAAATATGTACCAGTGTGGGAATGTACACACAATAGATATAGAATACCACTATACATGGTGTCAGGCAGTGGACTCGACATCCCAGCTACGGAAATGTGAGCTCGCATAGGAATAAGCACGAATTCGAAAAGGAACAGTCAACACAATGGTAGAACCGAAGAGAGTCGATCTGGATGACTGTATGAAAGCAGGAGCAGCAGCGCAAATTGCCGCAACGTCTTTAACGGTATTGCTGCAAGGAACTGTCCCGATGTCGCCCAAGCTGAGAGATACAGGAGACATGGGCAGAATCGGAACAAATGAAAACAGGTCTGGAATTCGTATAAGATAGTCTTTAGACTAAATAAACAAGCGAATGACTACAGAGTTGCAACGTTTATAACTTGCATTGGTCGGAAGCTCTAGAAATCTACTATGCACTACCATTTGAGTCTGAACAAGACAAGATGAACATGGAGAAATGCTACAATTGATGGAAGTCCATTGCGTCGGCAATACAAACATTATCTATGAGAGATTTCAGTTTCAGAGTAGACTGCAACAAACCGGGGAAACAGCCAAGCAGTCCATAACGGTCCTGCGCGCCTTGGCACAAACGTGTAAGTTTGGAGCATCACTAGATGAGCGAGTGTGAGACCAATTACTATTGGGTGTGCGCGAAAACGGAAGTAACTATTGCGGGTGAGAGACTTGACATTAGCTATTTGTGTGGATATGTGCCGTGCATTTGAAGCAACGAGCAGACACGTGAGAGTCATGACCGGGGAAACACCTGATGTTGTTGATGCAGTGGAACAATCCAAAGCAAGCCACATGGTGAAAAGCCGCTAATGAAGTCACGCAAGCAGTCAAGCCCAACGTATTAAGATCTTGGAAATGGTATGTTAAAAGACGCATGCAATTACAGTGGATATGTGCATGAACGGGGTAACTGTCCTGCGTATAGAAAGAATTGTAAAGTGTGTAACAAACCCAAGTTTGCAGAGATAAAGGAAAACCGCAACGTAAGAAACTGTTCTTGCCACCCTTGATAACTATGTTGATGCCGACAATGAGGAAAAAATTTTTCTTTGACATTAACGCCAGATGAAGTGAATAGACAAGGAGATAGTGCACATCAGAAACAAATACTAGCCACTATGATGGTTGGTACAAAGGTAGTCAAATTCCAAGTGGACACAGGCGCTACGCGTAATGTGATGAGGCTAAGTTTCCAGCAACCAGGCAAATAGCTAGAACCAGTAGACAAAGTTCTAACCATGTAAAATGCTACTAAGATGAAAGCGCATGGAAAATGTGTATTGAATGTGAGAAATCCGAATACAAAGCAGAAGCACAGAGCGGAGTTTGTTGTAGTGAATGAAGCAGCGAACTCAATGCTAGGTGCACAGTTAGTACAGAAGATGGGGCAAGTGGAAGTACGCTATGATCGAATTCATGTAATAGATGACCACAAGCCATTGCAACAAGAAACTCTCATGTCTCATGAAGTTCAATCACGACCTTGGTCAAAATTCTTAAGCGATTTGTTTGAAATGAAGGATCATCATTATTTTGTCTTAGTGAACTACTACAGTTTATTCGTTGAAGTTGAAAGTCTTACAACAACAAACACAACATCAATCATCAGGGCCATGAAAAAGCAATTCGCCCGATACGAAGTACCAGACACTCTGATCACAGATCGTGGACAGCAATATACTTTGAGTGAATTTCAGGATTTTGCCAAAGCATGGGAATTTCAACACAACATGTCTAGTTGTGGACATCATCAAAGTAACCGGAAAGTAGAAAATTCTGATAAAATAGTGAAAACTATTATGAGGAAAGCAGAGAAGTGTGGCAGAGACCCTTGGGCAGCATTACTGGAATATCATCATACCCCACAGAAGGGATGTAATCGAGCCAAGCTCAAAGAATGATAAGCAGACGAACAAAGAGATTCATGCCAACAACAAAAAATCTTCTCAAAAGACACATCAGGATGACATGGCTAATATACAAAGGAACAAAATGAAGCAACAATAAATCTATGACAAGACAGCCAAAGACTTGAGAGAGTTGCAACCATAAGATATTGTGATGATTGAACCCTTTGGTTATGACAAACATTGGCAAAAGACAACAGTGACAAAACAATTAGGACCAAGATCATATGAAGTAGAGACAACAAAAGGTACAAATTGATCAGAAACCGAAAACATCTGAGTAAAATGAAACAGAAGTCAGTCAAAATTCAGCACAAACTGAGCCAAGTGACTGGTAAAGGCATGGCAGGAGTAGAGTTGCCAATGACAAGAACACCAAGTCAAGAAAGAAGCAACAGCAGCATGCCAGTCCTAAACAGACTAAGAGAATTAGCGGTAGAATAACTAAAATGCCAGCATATTTAGCAGATTATTAGCTGTACTACTGCCAGGTCTAACACGATTGTGCTCGCCACTATCGGCATCGATAATTGAAATTAAATGAAAGCAAATGGCGATCTTTCACATCGCTTTTGAAGATAGTTCGCGACAAGAACTCAACTCAACATAAAGACCATAACAATTTTCTTACTTAGCTTGCCTATATTTGAGATAGCATCAATGATTTCAACCAGTAGAAAGCCAGCAGCGACGATATGCGCAAGAAGTGGTAATTTATCTTTCCATTTAATAAGCTTTACTGGGTGTCTATTTCACCTAAATACAATCGTGTGGAAAAAAGGCAAGATGAAAACATCAGCAAGCTATTTTGCCGCCTGAATGTTAATGGATTTAGTTTTGGCTACATGAGAACTAAAAATAATATCATTTTTAATATGCTAGCAATTTTTAAGACAATTAATGGTTGATATTACGAATTTATAGCTTATTTATATATGGTTTCTTGCTAACTCTCATTACGACAATACAAACTATCTGAGCAGCTCCATCTGCAACTTTTCAGCGTTGCTAAAGATGAAGTATTACTACAATCACACATCTCTATTGGTACAGCGACATTATGAATGATAGTTTCATCAATGTGTCTGAAGTTGGGAGCATGTTGAAATGTTTTCATTGAATTCTACTATCTACGAATTTTGCTATCATAAGCCTCTAGATTCTTTGTTTACAATTTCTTGCGCTCACATTTTACTGTAAACAATAATATGCAATGTTTTGCACAATGTCCCTACATTTTAAAATTGCTATAGCTTCTAAGATATAGGTCCCCTTACGAGTAGCAAATGTGTTCAATTGAATACATGTTTAGTTATTCTAGACCAACTGCAGAGTCTGAGACGGACAACGTTTTGCAGCAAATGACGAATTCAACTGTTGACGTGTATCACAATTAGTAAATTTACATAATTATTACAACATAAAATGTCGGAGGTGTAATTGATAGGTCTTTAACTCACATGTACCGCAGTGAAGCGTGCTTGTTTATAATATGTTTCTAATTCATTTCTTCGTGCAGAAACAATAACAAATAAGCAACATTTATATCAATATCTTTTATACACAGAAACTATCTCATTGAGTAACAGCAATGTAAAACTGATTTGATTTTCGTGTGATGTCTTATAAGTATGTTTCGTTTTTTAATGTATTTCCATCGTTTACTTATCAACAATCTAGCATTAACATATCAGGAATGGGGAAAGAGGTCTGACGCTATAGATAACTATAAAAGGAGTTTAAGTTTGAAGACAAATCAATCAAATGTCAACGAGTTGGAGATATTCACTAGTATGTGAAGTTATATAAGACTTTGAGCTTGTTTTGTCAGTTGATATCACGTTAATTCATTTGTTCTCCGGCTATCACAAATCTTGCATTATGTTATCAAACGAGTGGGCAACTAAAGCGATCTCTTAGGTTGTATGAAGAAGCGTTGACAATCAGAACAAACGTCTTACAGTTTTATCATCCGTTATTAGCTTTAGGTTGGTTTTTAAATTTTCATTAAGTATTTTTAAAAAGCATTTTTAAATAGAAGGAAGTTATTAGTTTTGAATTTGTCAGATGAAATAAATTTTGGTATTTTAAAAATCAACTTTTTGATTCTATTTATATGCAAACGTTTTATTATTGAATTTGATTAATTGATGTTGTTGAGCTATTTCGTTTATGAAAATTGTCTCAACAGTTATGTAAAAAAACAAATTCTATGCGTCAATTTATAAAAGATGCACGTCGACTCTGCTTTTCCATGCAAAATGATTTTTATTATTTTGTTTTTTACCACTGTAGTAATGATACGTCTTTCTTCCTGCCACCGTAAGCAAGGACTGGTGGATCGTGCGATGCTGTTGGCGATGAAAGCTCTTCATGTGGCGTCATCTTTGCTGCCCAGCAAAAATTCCAACTTGGGGTGGTGTACGGACAAGAAACAGACTCTCTATTCATAATAAATTGCTAAGTTCTATCATCTTTTATATAAATGGTACAAAAACTCTATAGAATGTTTAATTAACGTTTTTATCAATTCGATACCTATAAATTAACCTTTCAGTCACGTAATTGCTATTGCAACTTACCTTTGGTGCTGGGGCACAAAGAATACCCGAAAGACCTAGTAGTGGAAGGTCCACTACTGAGAATCCTTTACTTTTGACATAAAAGCGGAAACGTGCCGTCTCAGCACGTGCACTAGGACAGCCTCGTAGTACCATCCGGATCCGTTTGGCTTTGGCTTCAGTTAACAACTTAGAGTTTGGCCTATCAGCGAGTGAATCCAAAAACTCATGAAAATTTGCCTTGCGATTGTTTTCGTCTGCCGGCATACTACGATTATATCTTACGCCAAACATCACTCATTGTACTCGTATAGATATAGTTTGCTCTACGCAAATGGTCTGGACTGGACGGTTGACGAAAACTTAGCGCAGTGGCCATTAGCGAATTGTCTTCACGGTATACGTATGCGAATTCGCAAATGGTCTAGCCCAGTTTGCGAACGGTCTAGATTCGCAAACGGTCTGGCTCGCGTTCCCATACTGTCTGACAGTTCGCGAATCGTCTAGCCCATATAAGAATTTGTAAATGGTCTAGTCGATTCGCGAACGGTCTGGATTCGCATATGGTCCATATCAAATACAGCAGGTTTTGCAAAGGACGTGATTTACGAAACGGAAAAGTTGTGGCAATGGTTTTGCTTTGGAGATACAAGAAAAGACTGCTTGCATAACCTGTATATAAATAGCGTTTGTGTTTGTTCGTTTGTTTGTTTGTTTGTTTGTGTGTGTGTGTGTGTGTGTGTGTGTGTGTGTGTGTGTGTGTGTGTGTGTGTGTGTGTGTGCGCGCGCGCGTGTGCTTTTGTGTATGTGCAGGTGTGCTTGATATTATGATAATTTGCGCTATCTTAGTCACAAATATAATAAATGTTTTAGCTAAAACTACTGTAATGCTCTTTTATCTACTATTCTACTAGAAAATGTCTAGAATATTTACAATTTTCTAATTACGTTTTTATAGCAGCTAAATTGATACCTGTAGTGCCAAAGTAACCGATCAAGACAGTTTGTATAATACATTGCCATCTAATAATTTCTGATCTAAGAACAAATGTGACTTTCCGGATGAATTTATAGCAGATTATCAGAATTAATAAAAATGTGTTTATTATACTTTTAGCCACACAAGAACATGATGATAAATATACTAAGAGCAAATGCTAGTCTAATTTAAATACAGAAGATTATGCCAATGAAGCTGTTGATGTGAATCGTGTCTTTTTGCTGATAAATGGAAAGCTACATCGCGCAGGTAGTTATCAGTGTGGTTGCCGAGAATTGCATCTGAGATAATGTTGTCTTGAGTGTTCAATTGACGAGCATTCTGCAACCGCTCATACACTTAGTGGACGACCTCGAAAGGGCAAAAACCAAGGCGACATCTTATTCAACAGGTTGCTGTGCTGTATGTTGTGTCGTCATTCTCAAAATCTTGTGAGACTAATCTTTTTATGAATGTTGTCAATTGCGGGGCAACTACAGTGCAAGACAAAATATGACAACTAAATGATGCTTGCTCAACCCTATGTTTCCTTTTCTCGGTTTTTGGGTGACAGCTAATAACATTATAGAGTTATATAAAAAGATATTAGAATTATAAATTCTAACATCAAAATAACGTTTTATTGAAAACTATTTCACGTAAACCGTAAGCGAAAATGTCTAGTCTTGTTTCATCTTCTCTTGTTTTACATCGTTGAAGTAAAATCTCTCTATTTAGTATTTGAAGGATCGGTTCGGTCTCAACATTATAGCCAAATTTCAGCAAAAAGTTTTCATAGTTTATTCTGTATAATTGTGGGAAATCCACCAGTTGGACAAGACACTAAATGATCAGTAGTTAAAGATTCATCAAGAAGACAGAAAAATTAGATGAAGAGGGCGTGGCTTCACTCATAGCGAAGACAAAGAGCATCTTGAAACTCGGAATAGTGTAAATATAATTGGTTTTCGTCTAACCAAAGAACTTTATGCCAAGTAGATACGATTCGCTCTTCAGATATTGCGTAATTTCGTATTAAACTTCTTCAGCGTTTGCCTTGTTTGTACGGTGTTTCCGTTGTTTATATTAGATTTATTATTATTATTTTGCGGTGAGGCCTTTTCAGGTATAATTATTCCTGCACTATATAATTTGTCATATGCTCTAAACATTTCTTGGATTTTAACATTTTAGTCTGTTAAAGAAGTTGGTGCAATAATTCTGAAACCACCAACACAAGCTGGCAGAGCAAAAACTTTTCTCATTGTTTTAGCGGGTGAAGAACGACCAGTCAGAGCTAGAATATGTTTAGACCTAATCGCTGACTCCAAATGTTGTATACTAAGTTGAGGTTCATTGTATCTAGCCCTTTATGTCCACCTGCAAAAAAGTGCATTAATAATAGCTGAATATGCATCCTGCGGTTGTGAGCTAGCAAAAAAAGAGCGTCTCATTTTATTTGCTAAATCATTGACCTTGTTAGTAAGAAAACTATCAAAAAAGCATTGATTGCCAATTGCAGCTCCGACATAATGATGTCCCTCTGTTGTAACATTGATGTTGGTGTTGATGAAAGTACGTTTGGGTCTTTCAAAAATTTCATTTTCATGATTAGCGTGGTTTTAACTCCATTGAGATGTTATCAATATTTAGACCCAATCGTAGTAGACCGTTTCCACAATTCTCTAGCTAAATCTAGTTTTCCACCACAGGCAGCAGCTTCTGCGTACCAAAGTTTTCAAGTTTCCTTAGTGTTGGTCATTTTTAACATTGGCACATTGGCTAAGGCGTATAGTGCAATGGCTAAGGGACGTTCTTGAGTGGTACCATCCTGCGATAGCAACACATTCACCTCCTACAACAATACAGGTTGGTCTTCTATAAGCGTTTACAAGAGCAGGATAATTCGTGAACATGTATTGGAAGTATTCAATAGCGGTAGCTGTCTTTTCAAACTACTAAAGGGATTAGTTAATCTATAAGAAGAATGATTTTTGTATTTAAATTTTTGCAGATGGAGCGCATATTACTTCACAATCAGAAATTTGACCTTGCACATAGTTGAAGACAACCTGCTACTGATTTGACATCTGATCCAATTGTAAATAAAATAACTTTTCCAGAATTCTGCAAATTGTTCAGCATACTCCAATAGATATAACACCAGTGTTTATATTAATGGAATAAGGCTACAGGCAAATAAAGCTGTAACGTCATTCGGATCTACATTATCTTTGCAAAAAACGTTGGGCTAAGAAATGCCAAAGAATTACATAAGTAAAGTTTTTGCCTCTACGATAACATTGGTTTACTTCAGAAAATTTACGTTGTTTTTTTCTTCGTATCAGAAGATATTGTTTACATGGCCAAAACTTCAATGGAGATTGATCACATCAAGAGGAAGACCGTTTGTGGAGTGGCCTAAATCTTATGTTGATTACATCTTACGCGGTACACGTAGTCAAAAGTAGAACTGGAGACACAGCTAATGTAAAAAACTATAGAGGAATCAGTGTACTGTCCGTGCTATCATAGCTATTTAAAATGATATTAATGAAACAACTCAGGCTAATGAAAGTAATAAGGCTAGCACTTTTAACCAGTAAACAACAGTTTGGTTACAGCTCAAGAACTGGGGACTATTCGTTTCTGGTGAAAATTTGTCTGTACTATTATATGGAAAGAAGAAACGTTAAGAATTTAGTGTGTACACTTAACCTGTCAAATTCATACGATGGGGTTCCGCATAAATTTTTATAGCTTGAGTAAGGTAACGTAGTTCTCACTGGGGCATGCTAACACAACACACTCATAAACACACACACACACAAACACAAACACACACACACACACACACACACACACACACACACACACACACACAGACTTCTACCTAGTCCTCCTCCTCGCGCGCGCTCCACGTGTTTTGGCACGTGCTTCTTGTTCCACTCGCCAGAAGAAGGACTGTTAACATCTTATGTCACGTGAAGAAGGTTTTCGGGGTATTTATTGGTCAAAAATGCAACACGAGACGAAAAATGTTGTTACAAGGACACGCGTAGAATTCTTTTAGAATGAATTGAGTAGCAATTACCTTCGCAACTAGACGGTTATTTGCAATTGCTGTCGTCACGCAAGGTTCAAGCTCATTAGTGTCGCTGCTGTTGACGTCATGACAGTGACGTCTTCTCCAGCCAAAATTGACAAAGATGTCTCTAGCTGCTCAGTACGAAGTGAATGGTAGTCAATAGACGACAGGAGCGTACAATGTGCCTTCTCTACCGCTAGATAGTGAAGCTACAATGTTTATGAAGCGATGATTTCACTCGTTGCAACAAATGCGATCTACTTCGTAACTCTAATTTCTGAACAGTCCCTAGGAAGAGCGTAACGATTTGTGGTTGTGTTGACTGGCGACGTTTAGCATAGTACTCTCGTGAGACTAATTACTCGACACCATATTATCAGTGCACGTGGCAACAGTTTACGGGATCGGTTTCTAATTAAACTAATGAAATATGTCTCACGACATAATATGTTACCAGTCCTTCTCCTGGCGAGTGGAACAAAAAGCACGTGCCAAAACACGTAGAGCGCGCGCGAGGAGGAGGACTGGGTACGAGTGTAACACAAACACTCACTCACTCACTCACTCACTCACACACACACACACACACACACACACACACACACACACACACACGCACACACACACACAACACACACACACACACACACACACACACACACACACACACACACACACACACACACACACACACACACACACACACACACACACACACAGCTAAATACAGTAACTCACAAGTCAAATTAATTCCTTTAACCCTTACACGAAATTCTTAATTTTAACTTTTGTCAACCAACAAATTTTTTTGTAAATATCCATTTACTAAGCCTTTTAGTAAATAGTAAGCCCTCTCTAAGAACTTCAATTTTCAACTTTTCGTTCCTTCCACTGATTCTTGAAATGTGCCTCCAAACCGTACATAAAAATTGATTCATTCATCTTCATACTTAATTTTTTTCTCACACCCTTCCTCAGAGCCATATTGCTCATCATTCTCTTATCTGCTCTCTCAGAATGCCACAAATAACACCAGTATAACATGTAATGGAAATCTGTTATCGATCAACTATCTAATCCACAAATATTTTATTTACAACAACCGTGTTTTCCTACACAGTGTTTACACCTAGCTTTGACTTTAGGCATTCCTTTGCTTTCATTGGTTTACCCACGCGAAAATACCAACAAGACGTTATCACGTGATGTTGTCTCCATAAAGCGAAGCTAGGCCTAGTAACTCTTTGTGTGATGTGACAAACTAGTTTGTCACCATTTCTGTTTTGTAAACGTTGACTGATCAACTGTAAGTCACATTTAAAATTCTTCCTGATAGTTTCCTTTAACATACTGACATCAGTAAACGATCGCCCACGTCACTGCTGTCATTTAGTGGCCTATAAGAGCTTGTGCGCCAGACGTGTAGAGTACCGACCAACGAATATCGTTTGGGCGCGTTTCTGTGTTGCAAACAATTCTGGTATTCTCCCAACATCTCAACGAGTGACGGTATCTCTGTTAGTCGCGTGCAGCGGTTGCTTCGGGAGTAGCTTCCGGCTGACATATGCCACGTAGAAATGTTACTCGTAGTCCCTTTGATTGATTGCGGAAGCGCCACCATAGTTTAAGAAAAAGGCGTACACGTGCAATAGCGTCATAGATATTACATGGTTTTTCTCAACAACAAGAGAGAACAGAGAGACCAAAATTCTGTTAAAGTCAACGTTTATAAATGTTAGCTGGCCCGTAGCAAGCGGTCCGGCAGGTCCGGCATTCGCCGGACCATTTTTCAAAAACTGTAGATTCAGAAGCGGCAGAATGGCGTAGACTTCCGGTTATATAGATATAGATGATACAATATATTATTTACTGTTTATTCTGTCTACGTTAGCAGGCACACAGAAATGTAATAACAACACTGGACATTGATTACATTGTGAAAATAGAGATACGTACCAGAAATAGCTGGCAGAATGCAGTGTGAGAGTAGAAGAGTTCGAAACCACATCCGGGATTTGTCCTAAATCTTCTAAGTATGGCGACCAGCACATCGAAAGTCTTTCCTGATAATCAAGCCGTTCTTAACCAGCCTCACCAACCTCTTAACTTAGATTGTCCAAACCGTCCCTTTGGAAGAAGGCGGAGATGCGTTGCTTCAGGCCATCTTGGTTTCATCAGTGGCCATTTTTTCACTACCACGAGGCTGACGACGTCGTGTTTTGTTACCTGTGCGTGAAAGCATTGACTCTCAAACCGATCAAGTCTAAACCAAATCCTGCTTTTTTTATTAGTTCTCTAGCACATACGGAAGTAGTCTGTTGGTCAATAAATGTATTCATTGGTAAGGTTACTCGTAGATTTTTCAAACTGGAAAGATGCAACCACAGGATTCAAAAACCACGTAAAGAGTGCGTGTCATCGTGAAGCAGTTAAAGGTCTTGTCACTTTTCTTGCCACGACCAGGGACGTTGGAGAACACCTTTCTCTTGAACATGCTGTCCAGAAAGTCAACACACAACAAGCGCTTCTTCAAGTACTGTCGTCTGTGAGATTCTTGAGTAGTCAGGGTCTTGCTTTTAGTGGAGATGGAGATGAATCAGATGGTAACCTACAACAGCTGGTTTTTTTATAGAGTGAGTAAGACCCTAACCTAGCACACTGGTTGAAACGAAAGGAGAATGTCTACACAAGTCCACAAATTCAAAATGAAATGATCAAAACATTGGACCTCCAAGTGCTACGAAATATTGCCACAGACATACATAATTCCACATTTGTAACGGTGATTTCTGATGAAACTACTGATCCCTCCAACAGAGAGCAATTTACAGTCATCATTCGTAGGGTTTCAGAAGACTTGCAAGTTGATAAAGAGTTTATTGGACTTTACCAAACCTCAACTACTGATGCTGCAACCATTGTAGCTCTGATCAAGGACGTCTTCATAAGACTGAATGTGAGTATGAAAAAGCTTCGTGGACAGTGTTGTGATGGTGGCAATGCTATGAGTGGCTATAGAACTGGTGTTGCTAAACGCATTAATGATATTGAGCCAAGAGCAGTCTTCACCCACTGTTACGTTCATGCCCTAAATCTCGCTGCAAATGACACCGTAAAGCAATCAAAGTTGGTGAAAGATGTACTAGACACAAGTCGAGAGATCACAAAACTGATCAAATATTCCCCACGTAGGGAGGGGATATTTTTGAAGTTGAAGGAGAGCTTGCCAGCTATTAGGACAGGTATCAGAGTACTCTGGCCTACTAAATGGACAGTGAGAGCTGATACGCTCTCAAGCATTATCAGTAACTATGAGGCATTGCAGAATACATGGGAGTAGGCCCTTGCAATAACAAAGGACCCAGAGGCCATGGCCAGAATCCAAGGATTGTCAGCCCAAATTGATATGTTTCAGTATTTGTATGGTATCATGCTAAGTGAAATGATAATAAGACACGCGGAAAATCTGAGTAGATCTTTACAACATAAGTCTTTGTCTGCAGAAGAAGGTCAACAAGTTGCCCAGATGACTGTTGATACAATCACATCACTTCGAAATGATGATGCCTTTGACCTGATGTGGGAGAAAGTGAGTAGGAAAGCCAGATCTTTGAATGTCAGTGAGCCACAGCTACCCCGAAGGAAGAAAATGCCTAGGAGGCTTTGCGAGGATCGTGTGAAGGGGACTTTCATGAGACCCCAAAAGAACGTTATAGACAGTGCTATTATGAAGCACTCGATAACGTTACAACTGTATTCAATCTCGCTTTGATCAGCATGGCTACAGAATATATCATTCTTTGGAGACACTTTTCATTAAGGCAGCCAAACAGCAGGATTTAGAAGATGATCTGAAAGCGGTTTGTGCATTCTATAAAGATGACTTTGACTAGGAGATGCTGCATGCACAACTTGAAACGTTTGGAGTCCACGTCCAACAAAAGTATTAACTTCAATCAAAGGGGCCAGAACAAAGATGACCATCTTTGACAATAAAGTTAGATTTTCTCTCGTTGTCTCATGGTCAGAGGGTCCATTTATAACAAGTTAAACGCCTTTTTCAACTTGTGTTGGTCATGCCAGCCACCAATGCGTTATCTGAAGATCATCTAGTGCGCTGAGACGACTCAAAAGCTACCTTAGAACAACTACGACGCAAGAGAGGCTAAACTATCTCATGCTACTTTATGTTCACAAGGACAGGGCAGATGCACTGGACCTGAAAGCAATTCTAAATAACTTTTTGGGAGAATCAGAGCACCGATCAAACATTTTGCCAAGTTTTGATGCATGTTGACTTTAGGCATTTGGTGTGCGATGTGATGTTCTGGCCATGCATTACGCTGGAATACACACTGTGTTCTGGAACAGTTTTTGTGAAGACTTGAATGCATTCTAATTAAATAGTTGTACGATTTTGTTCTGTGTTGTTGAGTGAAATGCTTTCGTCTCAGACATTAATATCAATCGCAGCATACAACTATTAATTTTATCTGTTGCGGGACCATTTTTTTCATGCTTGCTACGGGCCTGGTTAGAAAAGTCACTTGCTCTTATCAAATTTAATGATTTACAGAACTAAAGTCGAGATTACGTAAGCATAATAAAGAATTTTGAGTTATGTATAATTTAAATTATTTTAAATTTCATCATTTCAACCTAATTAAAATGAGAGTTGTTTCGTTAAACTTTCCAAATAGATCATCCTATTTCCTCCAGCCATAGTACATTTAAATTTAATTTTTGGACAAGTGTGACCAACGAAACAGTAGAAGCTTGCCCACTACATTAATCTTTTGGAGGTATCTTTTCTGCATCGAATGAACCGTACTTTCGTTCAATGAATGACTCAGTACATTACTGAAGTGTCTGGCTGCTCGTGCAACTCCATGATCGCCTGCATAAAGAGCGATGCTCAATCGTTCCGACGAACTGTACACGTTGTACTCACTCTCCTTTTTTCCTTGCCGTTAGCCCTTGTAGGGGGACCTTCTTGAAGCGACACACGATCATTTGCAGCCTTTACTGTCGTAGTAGGTAGACCGGGAACGTCATTGGGTTGCAGAGACACGGTCTTCTCTATACATTCCCCGCTTTACGTAACCAATTCAGCAGCGCTATAGGTGGAGCACGTAATGCATAGAACCATGTGACATGCATCAAACTGCAAATATTTTAACCCACAAAATGGTCTCTAATAAATAAATGCGAAAATTAAATACGCGAAAAGTCCACGTTTACAGTATTCAATGTTTGCCGATATCAATTTCTATGTCAGTAAATACCATACCGGTGTCGTTACAACGGAACTGATTGTAGACCTAGACTGTACATTTGAATTGTCTTGATCACGATCGCAAAGTGACGACTACGTATACCAGGCCTGTATACGTAATCTAAACTACTAGGTAGTGTGCATGTTTACTTCCATAAGCGCTATGTTTTCAGCAAATAGACGGTCTGAAAACTCAGTCGGACGTGCTAGAATCACAAACGCGAGGCGTCTACGGATACCGTACAACTAGTTTAATGGTCCTGGGAAGCACCCGGATACAACTTTGCTTCAAATTTTTGTGTGCGGCACTGTGAGATATTTTCTATAATTTTATTGCAGAAAATTTATTGAAGCTACCAAATATGAAATATTTTGTATGTTTGGTCATTCGAGCTTTCCACGTACATATATTTGTTAGAAAAATTGCGATTGCTTTGCAAGCGAACAAAATTTTATATATCGTATTGCGATGCAAGCATGTCGATCTAAAGACGTTGAATAAAGACAGCAATCTCTACATGCGTGCAATCAATAACAGCTCATCCCGTACCAGGAACAAGTTATCTTTGAAGGTTTTTACTACAAACTTCTGCATACCGACTACTTCAAAATGTACAAAACTACAAAGTACAATTAACTCGTATATCTGAGTTAACGCCAACATTTTAATCTAACATGATTAACTAACTTTTTCTTAAAATAACCATTTGGTACACTTAGATAAAGAAGCAGAGATATACAGAAAATTATGCAAAAGTTAAGTTTTTCTACAATTATACGGTAACGCCCAATCGTATTATTGACATTAATTAGGAAATGTGCTAACTGTGTCTTAGATAAATGAAAGATATACAGTGAAGTAATTGTATATATTTTTATGCTTAACCATGCAGCAGTTCATTTGTTTGGAAGGTTTTACACGTCAACTGCACCTATTGATGTGGATAATAATCTTGTTAAATGGAAATATTCAAAAGAATTTTATCTCTAATACGTTTGCATATATCAATTGAATTGAAATGTCAAGTCAAGTAAAGAACCAATACATGTAATTAATATCAATTTAAGCTAAAGCAAAATTTGTTTGAATTAAATATTGTAAATGTCTTCTGACATGAAAAAACGTGACTGCTGGGACTTTATCTGCCTTTTGTGTTCCATGAAAATGTTGTGCGGACGGAATTATTGCATTTTGTCGAAGATCATGACACAATGAAATATATGGACATGGATATTTTTCGTGCACAAGTTTGCTATGACTGATTTCTTATCGCACAAATTCATTCCACATTAGAAGTAATGTTGCCTGAAATCT
Source organism: Corticium candelabrum (assembly GCF_963422355.1). NCBI lineage: Eukaryota > Metazoa > Porifera > Homoscleromorpha > Homosclerophorida > Plakinidae > Corticium > Corticium candelabrum. The sequence goes on from NC_085090.1 coordinate 3,293,307, forward strand.
CAAATTGCACGACACTTCTCTCGCATATTTTTCTTCTTTTAGGGTAATTGCCAAATAAAATACTAAAGTATTAAAAATATTGTAAACTTAGATTTTATGTTTCTAGAAGGCAAATGCACTCCAGGCAGACTATAAGGACCCAAACACGACGGTTGTATTTTCTATATTTCAGCATCAAGTAGCACTCAAAATGATGATCATATGACGTTCTGCTACTTGTAAACGCTGTACAACATTTCGATGTAAAATTAAACTTATAAAACAACTTCCTTGCCTTTTAACTACAAATGACTCGTAAATGTCTCCAGATTTTAGTATTCGCGAATTAAGAATTCGTCCTTGACAACATAAACACAGCGTGATAATCATGATTCAATCAAACGTTTCTCTCATGACTGTGTCCGACCATTAAGAAAAATTCCTTTCTCAGAATTTTTGAATCCAGTTTGTATAAAGTCTTCAAAGTCGTAGAACAGAATAAATACGCGCGTCGAAAAGAAATACAAAACATGACGCAAGGCGCTAGCTTAACTAACCGTGTATAAATCGTCATTCACATCTATGCATGATTCTCCTGTTACCTCTCTACACAAGCTTAATTTTAAAAGACAAGAAAATTTTCTCCATGCAAACCACGATCGAATGACACCATTAAGCAATGAATAAAATAGACTTGTCAATCAGCCGAATACTTATGAATATTTACACATCTTGACAGAAGACGTGATTCTGAGATGGTATTTATGCATTTTAATAATTGCGCTTGATAACTATTAATACCAAACATAGGAAATTAAAGTAGTAAACAGAAATTGCATATGAAGATATTAGGTACAAACTCTGATAAACAAAGATAAGATATTTTGCTCAATCAGACTTTTCCAGCGATTTTTGAGCGTGCACTATTGTCTCCTATTCACTTGTGAGTCTGCGGATGAATAGGAATAGTACACAGATTCCCCAGCCTTGCTTCATTTAGTTGTATGGCACTATAGGTAAACAATCGTATTAGTGAAGACTAGAACCTAATAAGTCGTATATAGAATTCACTGGCTATTAAGAAAATAACTGACAACAATTGTGTAATAAAGGAAATCTCTCTTGATCAGGTATATGTATGGCCATGTGAGTACATAAACCTGTAATTCACTGACTATTGCAATCATGTGTCTAGCATTTCAGAACCATTTATCACAACCGACATCCTGTTGCAAGCGATAGCAATAAGACAAGCTAAAACAAGAAATTGTAATATTTTATGCAATTCTACACTGAAATGTATATGGACAAAAATTTAGAAATCTGCTAGCTTAGCATGAAGTAGGCGATAAAGAGACGAGCAATGAGGGCCAACAATGTAATCCCTGATTTGGCAAGTCACGACAATGAGAGGAATGTCAGATTTTACTAAATGGGCACTACATAAAGCGCATTAAATGCGAATGCTTTTGTAGCCAGATGCGACGAACAGTCGACCAGAGATTACCTAAAGAGGATCTAGAACGTTTGCTTCTTAGCCATCCAGCAATGAATCAGAGCAACAAAATGCGACGTTGTCGCTTTATCCGGGGCACGACATCGCGGAGGAGAGTCTGGTACGAGGCTTCCAATGCGACCTTTCTCATTGCGGTCGAGGAGAATGCGCAGCTGACGTTTAAGACTACAGGAAAGTGGTGGTGTAGAGGCGGAAGACGAACAAGTCGTCGACGAGTTTGTGAACGACGCAACGAGGAATGATGTATGTGTCCGCTCTTTGCAAATGGAGTCTTGCGACCAAACGTGGTTGAGTATTTGTGCGTTAGAGAACTATTTAGAACACTACGATGGGACAAGAGATAGTGATGAGATTTCACTGGCGAAGTGTCGGTTGAATGGCGACTGACATGATGAGTCGGCGACAGGTGATAGGCTGAAAGTACTTGCCTTCTAAATTGATTTAAACGCCCCTTTAACTTCTATTGCTGGAATGCGCAAAGCAGTTTGTTCAAATAATTTTTCTGCCTTGCTTCTGTGTGCTCGTCAAGAAATGCCGAACCCTGGGTAGCATTTGGTCGGTTGATGACACTTCTACGTTTTAGTAAAATGGCTTATATTGCGGAGCCGAAGGCTGATCCTGGACTCTTGCAGAAGGGGTGGCCAGCTAGTTGTCATAGGTGACTCATATTAGTGTTTGAATAAAGTGTGCCGGATAGCTAGTACTGAACAGATACCTAAGAGAGTGAGTAAACCCGTGTCCAATTGCTCCTCCCATAATATCCATATTAATAAAGCAAAGAAGGGCTTTGGATTTGCTTTAATTAACTTTATGCTAAAATAGCTATGTTCAAGAATTATTATTAATATACAAGGTGGTGTTTAAAATCTCTGAGAAAACGGGAGTGTGGTAAGCAACTCGGTCCAACTCCCCTGTACACAACAGCCTCTGAGAGCTTAAGCAACAATTAGGTGAAGTTCCACTTGTCTCTCTTCCAAGACAGAAACGTGGACGCCCATTTTTGATTGGTGATACATTGGTTCACATGATACGGAAATACATTTGAAACTTCGAGAAGCAGGCTGGTGTGGTCAGTGTACCCATAGTGATAGCAGCTGCTCGTGGGATCATCGCCCACGAAAGAAAGGACATGCTGAGTGAGTTTGGAGGTTGCTTTATTCCCGCAAAGAACTGGGCTCGTTGTATGCTATACAGGATGGGTTTACACAACGGAAGGAAAACAAGGCTGCCAAAACGAAATCTGGTGGCCTTGCTGAGATAAAACAAAATTTTGTTTTTAAGTTTCTAGATGTAGTGAGGAAGCATCAAATCCCAACTGATATTGTTGTGAACTGGGACCAAACTGGAGTCTGCATGGTCCTTCTGGTAATTGGACTATAGAAAAGAAAGGGTCCTGTCAGTCTGCTATTGCAGGTTTGCATAACAAACGAGAAATTACGGTATTGTTGCAGTCAACATGTTAGGTGAAACCCTACCCATTCAAGTGATTTACCAAGGTACCACTGATCGTGCTCATGCCAGTAATGACTTTCTTGATTCTTAGAACATAACTAATACTGCTTCCCATTGGTCAACAGAAAGCACCATTTTAGAAAACCTAGAGAAAGTGGTCGACCCATACTTTGTCCTGAAAAGACAGGAATAGGACTGCCCGAAAAGCACCATGGCTTGTTGATTGTTGATTTTTTAAAGCCCATCGAACAGACGCTGTATGAAAATTCCTAGAAGCAGGTGCATTTCTGTGTTGTATGTGCCAGCGTTCTACACAGACAACTTGCAGCCATTGGATTTGACTGTGTCAATAAGTCATTTAAAGAAGACTTACGGCAGTCATTTCGAAACTGGTATGGCGATCAGGTCAGACAACAGCTAGACAGGGGTACTTCTATGTGCGACATTACAGTAGACCTCAGATTGTCATGTATTAAGAATTTGCATGCTGGCTGGATTGTACACGCTTATAAGGCAGTATCTGAGCGTCCTAGGCTCATCAGAAGTGGGTTTTCTCAGGCTGGTCTATGCATGCCCTTGGCCTTTCCTTGTATTGCTTCAGCAAAGCACTCAGTGTCTGTTACTATTCCTTCGCAGTCCAAGAACGTAAAGACCTATGACCAGTGTACAGACGACCTTTGCAATGATGCCTCTGTTGCATTGATTGTAGAATACATCAAGTCATTTATTTCTTATGTATTACCATCACAATTCTGCCTGTTAAAGTTGAATGGGCGAAATGGCAGCAATGCTTGCACGGTTATATCTATTTGTGTAGCTACACAGATTATGTTAGACTGTGTGCAAGTACCAGATAGTGGTACTGTAGAATCATCACAACAGACCATCAGAGCTTTTGTTGCATGTGTTGAAGAAAGCAACAAGCGTTATGATAGTGCTGGGTGCAGAAACTTTTTGTCCGTTTACGGTGCGATAGAGAGTGTCTGTTCGGATATGAACGCGACAATTGCCAGAGGAGGAGATTTTGGCGTGTGGGATTACGGCCGGTTCAAATAAGATCTGCTGACTATCAAAGACTAAGCTGTTGGAGGAGGCACAGTTCATACCGGTGTACTTGTAATGCCGAGTCACTTTTCAGTCGCAATTGCATTCGATCCTCGCAAGTTGTGTGTTGCTGTGTTTGACAGCCACTCTCATCATGGCAGTGGTATGAAGCTTGGTGCCTCCATAGCTGTAGCTTCATTAGATGACGTTGATATTCTGCACATGGAAGAGTTTCTTGATTTTGTTCTCAATGGAAATGGCTTAGACAATGGAACTACGAAGGGTGCAGGCATTATCTTGATTCAGTAGTTTGAGTAGAGTACTAACAGCAGTGCAGCTTGATTCAATTGTGTTGTGTTACTAGCTAGTACAGTAGTACTTCTACAGCAAACAGTACTATCAGTATAAAGTTTGATAGTAGTGAACAGTGTTCCTTATACGGGACTTTGCACGTGGATGTCACGTGAGAAATGGGCCACGCCTTCATTAATTTTCTGTCGTTTTCATTTTTGCGGAAAAAACTTCAACCGCTAAATTAGCGCAAATTTATATTACGCGAAAATTTCCACGTTTACGGTATCAATAGTGTAAGATGCAGCGCAGTGTTGTAAAGGATTGATCATATTGTAGTACGGGACGCATGGATAGTTGACTATACGTAGCATTCAACTCCTGAAGGTGTTTCTTCGTTGTCACATACACACAGTCCCTAGATGCAATGCAAATGACTAGGGCGACGAAAGTTTATGAAGCTTTTTCTTTGCCTTTTGCTCAATCAAACGAATCCTTCTCAAACCGGTCTGTAATCGAACACGAAAACGATTTTTAAGGTAGGTCCTATCATGAAAGGTGGTTATGGAGATGAGAAATTTGAGGTTTGCGACACACACACACACACACACACACACACACACACACACACACACACACACACACAGAAACAAACAAAAACGCACGCACACACACACACACACACACACACACACACACACACAATACACACACACACACACCAAAGCTCGATGGGGACCCATTTAGGACCACGTCCATTTCTGTTGTGTGATTCGCATTCGAAGCCTCCGTACGCTCGGCAATTACAGAAATTTGTGATTTGAAATCAGAACAATCAAATTAACGAAATAGAATTTCTCTAACTAAATTTATGCAACTAATTTGGCTAAACTCTTAGCAATCGAAGATTTTAAGGAAACGTGGCATTCAACGAAATACCAAGTGACGTCATCTGGTACACAAATTTAGATCGATCACGTACTCGGTGAACGTGATGAAAGACATGGTACGAAAGAACATTTCTTTTTAATAACAAAGGTTAGGTCTCGACCGCTAAAAGAGGCTGGCACAATACCAAGACCACTCAGTCGCACTACTAAGAGAGCGCAACTTTCCAGAACATAATTAGCTTTAGTGGGAGTGTGAGTCTCGTGAGTTTCAATGACCTTTGCATTGTTAGGTGGAATTCCCTTTGTATTCAAATTTCAATTCGACGCATTTACAAGAACATAGAGAGTGCTGCACTAAAGACCTTCGGCCATGTCTGATATTAAAGATCATTTGAACGTTCTCATTGTTTGCGCTTTGGAGTCGGAACTGCAGGCGGCTGTAGCAGTCTTGGAAAGTGGAACAAACAGCAAGTTCGAACACAAATACACACATCCCACCGACCTCAGTATGCTCAACGTAAGAGTATGTGAAGAATGGAATTCTAGTAAAATGAAGGTGGGCGTGGTCGCGCAAACTGATACAGGAGGGACCGAAAGTCAAATGTTGCTTGGCAATCTCGCTAAGTTTTTTACGGCTACTATAGTGGCAATGACGGGGACGTGCGCTGCAGAAGAAAACACACATAGCCATTTGGAGCACGGTTGTGTGTTTGTCGCCAATCGAGCGACAGTAGAGATGGGAGGTACAGT